>NC_081536.1:33979268-33989515 GCF_030273125.1 Centropristis striata
AAAGTTTCTACTGTTTCTTTCTACGATAAACTCTGAACTTTTGGCGATCTTTAAAGAAAACCTTTATCTTGCTCACAGGATGTATTTTAATTCTAAACAAATTAGTTAATTTTTTTATTGTTTTTGTGGTTTGTGTCTGAAACGTACCAGAGAGCCGAAGCCGACGGTCCAGAAGTGTTCGTTCCGAACCTCCAGGACTCCGTCCAGAGTCGACACCTGAACACACAAACAACATCAACATAACGTCAACATAACGTCAATATAAAGTCAATATAAAGTCACAATAATCTCCACGTTTAATAACATTTAGTTCTCTAGATGTTAAAGTCATAGCTGTTTATTAATGTGCAGAATTAGAAGTTTGGGTTCCATATTACTTATAATTATCTGGTTCCTGTGGATTTGTTTGTTTGCTAAATATTAATATTCAATGAAAAATTTTAGTGAGTAATAAGATATTGCAACTCATTAATTTAATATAATATTTAATATATTATAATAATAATAATTTGAAAACTGTTTGTCGAAACCCCAAATATTAAACTGGTCGACTCAGTGAAGCTTTAGTGTCTCTGAAGGGAAACTGTCAATAATAACACAAACACAAACAGTAAACAGTAAACAGTAAACAGTAAACAGTAAACAGTGAGTGGTCTCACCTCTCGGAGCAGTTTGTCCAGCTGACCGATGACGTGAGACGGAGTCGTCTGAAACAAAACACGTTAAAATCAGGTTTATTAGAGAAACTTTGACCTGTGACCTCGGAGGAAATAAAAACATAATAAAATAAATTAAAAATAAAAACATAATGAACTCAATAAATATAAATGGAGAGGAGGCGTGGCCTCAGAGGAGACAAAGAAAGAAAAACCTTAATTAATAAAAACACAAATGGTCGAAAAAACCCTTTAACAATAAATAAAAAATATAAGAATAAAATCTCTCAAAATATAGAAATTCAAAACAGATTCAAGACCAAAAACATAATATGAATATAAAATAAAATAAAAAACTAAACCAACAATAAATGAAGACCTACATTTTTTTTTTAAATCTTAAAAAATATATAAAATAAATTGAAGACAAAAAAATTGATTAGGTAGGAGACGTGGTCTCGAGGAGGCGTGTCCTTGGAGAGGGGCGTGGCCTTAGATATAGGAGGTGTGTCCTCAGAAAGAGGAGGCGTGGCCTTAGATATAGGAGGCGTGTCCTCAGAAAGAGGAGGCGTGGTCTTAGATATAGGAGGCGTGTCCTCAGAAAGAGGAGGCGTGGTCTTAGATATAGGAGGCGTGTCCTCAGAAAGAGGAGACGTGGTCTTAGATATAGGAGGCGTGTCCTCAGAGAGAGGAGGCGTGGTCTTAGATATAGGAGGTGTGTCCTCAGAGAGAGGTGTGTCCTCAGAGAGGAGGCGTGGCCTTAGATAGAGGAGGCGTGGCCTCAGAGAGAGGAGGCGTGGCCTGTAGAGGAGGCGTGTCCTCAGAGAGAGGAGGCGTGTCCTCAGAGAGAGGTGGTGTGTCCTCAGAGAGAGGTGTGTCCTCAGAGAGGAGGCGTGTCCTCGGAGGAGGCGTGTCCTCAGAGAGAGGAGGCGTGTCCTCAGAGGAGGCATGGTCTTAGATATAGGAGGCGTGTCCTCAGAGAGAGGAGGCGTGTCCTCAGAGAGAGGAGGCGTGTCCTCAGAGAGAGGAGGCGTGGCCTGTAGAGGCGTGGCGTCTCACCTGCAGCAGCACCTTCCCGCTGTAGACGCTCATGGGGTACATGGTGCCGAAGGTCATCAGAGCGATGGCGACCGCCGACGCCGTGTCCACCGCGTTGTAGTTACTGACACACACACACACACACACACACACACACACAGATGTTAAAATGTTAAAAAAGGTCTAAAAACATTTAACAATAAATGAAGAACAAAAAACTTTAAAAATATAAAAAATAAATTAAAGACAAAAAAATTTAATTTAATAAATATGGATTTAAAGATCTAAAAAACCCTCAACTTTAACAATAAATAGAAACATAAAAACTTAATTTAAAAACTTTAAAAAATCTTAAAAAATTAATTGAAGACAAAAAACTAAATGAACAAAAAAGTAAATAAAAATTATATAAATAAAAAATAAATATAAATAATATATAAAAATGAAAGACCTCAAAAACTTCTACAAAAACAAACAAACAAAAACAACAAAAATAAATAAAATTATATGATATGAAATAAAATTAATTTGCTGTCCGTTCAGAACCAAATATCTAAAAAAAAAAAAGCATTTTTTTCAACAGGACATATTTTAAGTTCGGTGTATATAAAGATCAGAGTTGTTTAAAGCAGCGACAGAAAGTGGTTGTGTTTAATTGTCAGTTGTGTGTGTGTGTGTGTGTGTGTGTGTGTGTGTGTGTGTGTGTGTGTGTTCTTACTTGATCTCTATCAGCATGTAGGTGATGCAGAGCGACAGAGCTCCGGCCATGTTGATCAGAACAAACGGGTTCATACGAGGCAGCAGAACGCTGCTTAGACCAGGAACCAGACCACACACACTACACACACACACACACACACACACACACACACACACACACACACAGAGAGAGAGAGAGAGAGAGAGAGAGAGACAAACCAAAACAAAGAGAAACAGGGTTAATAAATAATAAATAAAATAAATCAGCTTGAAATGTTTTCTGGTCCTGAAAAATAAAAGTATGATTAAAAAATAAATAAATAAATAAATCTCATCAGAAAGACATTTTGCTTAAAAATAAATAAATGAATAAAAGCAAAATTGAAGTTAAAAGTCATTAAAAAGTTAAATTAATTTTAATAAGTTGAAGATTAAAATAAAAATAATACATTAAAGTAATTTTCAACCAGGGACATTGGAGGAAAAATGCTTTAAAAATTCCAAAATAAAAAAGAAGAAATAAATTAAATTACATTATGATATTTGGTAAAAAATAAAAAAATAAACATTTCCGAAAACATAATAACAATAACAATTACGATCATAAATCAAAATATTCATTACTGGCATTGGAGGAACAATGCAAAAAAAAAGAAAGAATAAAATAAGTTTGATAAACATCATTCTGCTTTAAAATATTGAAATAAAAAAATATAAATATGTAATTTTGTCGTTTTTTTTTGCAGGTTTAAAAACTGCATAATTATTTGGGGAATCTGAGAGTTTTCCAATAATTTTTTTTTTTTTTTCTGGGCAAGAAACCACAAATCCCCCATTTTTGGACTCTGAGGGACTTGAAGTGGACTTGATGGGATCAATCTGTTCTGTTTCAGGTTTTGTTGCTCTAAGACAACAACAAACATCCTGCTGTAAACAACAACAAGTCCTGATAAAAACACTTCAGACTTCAGGAGGAGAAACAGAAACTCTGATCTCTGAGTTTCAGTTTATAAAGAATCATTTGGTCTAATTATCTTTCTGACTAATCAACAACAACAATAAAGACAATAAAGATGATCTACGAGTAGTTTCCAAACATGAATGTGAATATTTGCAGGGTTTTTTGTCATTTGTTTATCATGATAAAATGATTATTTTGGGGGTTTTGATTTGTTAAAACAAACAAACAAGCAAAAAGCTTTCTTTAATAAAAAGTGAAATAAATTAAAATAAATACATAAATGAACCAAATACTTATAATTTAATAACTAATAACTACTTTTTTTAAAATATAGAAATTTATTCAAGACAAAAACTTAATAAATAGGAACATGTTTTTTATTCATTGTTTTAGTAGATTTTTTTTAAATCTTTATATTCATATTTATTGAATCAAATATTATATTTTCAAGATTTTTAAAAAGTTTTTAGTTCTTCATTTATTGTTAAAGGTTTTTAGAACTTTATGTTCTTATTTATTAAGTTTTTTTGTCTTTAATTTCTTTTTTTACATTTAATACTTTTTTTTAGTACATTATGTTTAAATTTTTTTATTTATTGTTAATTTAATTTTTTAATTTATTTAATATCATGTGTTTTGTCTTGAATTAAGTTCAAGATTTTTTTTGTTTTATTTTTGATTTATTGTTAAAGGTTGTTATTTTGCTTTTATGTTCTTATTAAATATTAAAAAGATTTTCTGTCTTTAATTTATTTTTTACATTTTAATATTTTTTTGGTTAATTTTTTCATTTATTGTTAGTTTAATTTATTTATTATGTTTTTTTGTCTTGAATTAATTTCCGTATTTTTGTTAAAGACTTTTTTATTTTTATATTTATAGTTAAAGGTTTTTATACCTTTTATGTTATTAAGTTTTCTTGTCTTTAATTTCATTTTTTATATTTCAATATTTTTGTAGTTCATTATATATTGATTTTTTAATTTACTGTTAGAGGTTTTTAGACAGTTTTTTTGTTGTCTTTAATGTATTTTTATATTTTTATAGTGTGATATGAACAAACTTTCCCAGATTTTCTGCTCTTTCTGTCATTTCTGCCGGTCGGAGCTGGTGTCAGGTTAAATGTCCGACCCGGGGTCAAAGGTCAACGCTCCTCAGACATGAACGCTGTCAGTAACAGCAGCAGCGCCGCCGCCGCCGCCGGCTGTTGTCTCCCGTCACGGGAAAAACTCAGACGTGACAGAAACGTCAACACGTAATTAATGTCAAACATGTCAGTCAGGAGCTCGCCACGGGGAGACTGGAGACGGAGAAAACGTGTGTGTGTGTGTGTGTGTGTGTGTGTGTGTGTGTGTGTGTGTGTGTGTGTGTTATGATGTAATGATTTCACATGTAATTCTGTCTCGTTATCACAACTTAATGTTTTATTTAAGACTGCCAAGAATATTCTATTTATCATAGGAAGAAACTGTAAAAACAGACGTTATCGCCAGAGTGGGAACTTTCCCACGGTCCTTGAAGGTATCATCGGTTATGAAAAGTGACCGTTACTTGTCTTTATTCTCCATGTCTCATTTAAAATAAACCAGATCCTGTTAAAAACATTTTTTAAAAATTGGGTTATTTTGTGTCTTTTATGGGAAGTTTACGTCTTTTTTGGTAATTTTGTGTCTTTTAGGGTCATTTGGTTTATTTTTTTGGTAATTTTATGTCTTATTTTGGTAATTTGTTTCTTTTTCGTAAATTTTGTCGGTCATGAGACAAATATACAATGGAGAGGCTGTTTACACAGAGCTGAGAGGAGAGGACAGGAGAGGCTGTTTACACAGAGCAGAGAGGAGAGGACAGGAGAGGCTGTTTACACAGAGCAGAGAGGAGAGGACAGGAGAGGCTGTTTACACAGAGCAGAGGGGAGAGGACAGGAGAGGCTGTTTACACAGAGCAGAGGGGAGAGGACAGGAGAGGCTGGAAACATGACGACACTTCAATATGTACAATATGTGGAGTTTTTTTTAGGTAATTTCACGTTTTTTTAGGTTCCTTTTTTTTGTCATTTTAGGAAATTTTGTGTCTTTTTGGTAATTTTACATCTTGGTTTGGTTGTCTTGTGTCTTTTTGGGTAATTTCTGGAAATTCTGGTATCTTTTTTGGGAAATTTACGTCTTGTTTGTGGTATTTTTGCAATTTGTTTGATCATTTTGTGTCTTTGAAAAATTACGTCTTTTTTTGGTGATTTTTTATCTTTTTTGGGAAATTTACGTATTTTTTTGGCAATTTTGCAACTTTTCTTGGTAATTTTGGGACATTTTGTGTCTTTTTTTGGTCATTTTTGAAAAAAATGTGTCAGTCATGAGACAAATATCCACTGAAAATCTGTTTACACAGAGTAGAGGGGAGAGGACAGGACAGGCTGGAAACTTGACAATTCTTCAATTTGTGGAGAAAGCTTGTTTTACCACATTCAGTGCACTTGTGTTGATATATAAATTCCATTTTATTCTAAAAAAATATAAAAATATATTTATCGGATAAATTGAACTTCTTGTTGCCACTGTTGTGTCTTTTTTGGTCATTGTTTGTCCTTGTGCCTTTTGTTGGTAAATTTGTGTCTTTTTTTGGTAATTTTGTGTGTCTTTTTTGTTGTTTTTAGTCACTTTGTGTTTGTAACAACATTCATGACACTTAAAATTCATAATTTATCAGATAAATTCAACTTTTTTCCAGATTTCTGTCTTTCTAACTGTAATTCTGCCCAAACACTGCTGGAGTTGCTCTGATTAGAGCTGCAGGACTTATAGATTTACAGATGTTCTGAAAGTGGAGTCGATCATTAAATCCTTCTCCGTGTTTGTTTGCGTCGCCGTAGTAACGTATATACATCAGCTGACTGGGGAGCAGAGCGACGCTGCTGTGATGAATATTACATCCACTGAGTAATCCACAGCTGAGTGGGAGAACTAGAAGATGCACACACACACACACACACACGCTCCGTCAGCAGCTCAGTGTGTGTGTGTGTGTGTGTGTGTGTGTGTGTGTGTGTGTGTGTGTGGGTTACTCGGGGCGACAGCCTGGAGAGTTGTGCAGCAGCAGAGCTGAGCTGTGATTGGCTGAGAGGGCAGGAATGAACAGGACGTCCCAGCCTAGTTTCACTCTTTGACTGAGTGTGTGAGTGAGATGCCTTCACACGAGCACTCTGTGTCTGTGTGTGTGTGTGTGCATGTAATGTGTTTGCTCGACTGTGTGTCAGAGTGTGTGTGTGTGTGTGTGTGTGTGTTACTGTCTGTGTTGTAAGAGCCCGTCCCTACTTAACCCCAGCAGGGTCTGGGGGCCAACTGGGTTATATAAAGCTGCTGCTCTGTCGGCCTCACCAGCCACAAGCCTCACTTCTCTCTCTCTGTGTGTGTGTGTGTGTGTGTGTGTGTGTGTGTGTGTGTGTGTGTGTGTGTGTGTGTGTGTGTGTGTGTGTGTGTGTGTGTGTGTGTGTGTGTGTGTGTGTGTGTGTGTGTCCAGAGGGTGAGAAGGGAGACAGATATTTTAGGAGTGTGTGTGTGCTGCAGAGATAGAAAGAGAAATTCATCCCATTCTAAATTTTTGTCACCTTACTTCACTACTTTTTTTTGTCATTTTTATATATTTTTTTCAATGCAAATATTATTATTGCATCATAATTATGCAAATATGGTAATTTCCCACCAACATCTGGAATCGTATTTTAATTGCAAAACCCACTCAGAGTAATAAACAGAGTCTGTTTTTGCAGCATTTGGGTGCAAAGATCAATCTTTAAAAAATATAGAAATTAATTCAGGACAAAATGAATAAATAATAATAAAAAAATAGATTAAAAATAAATATAAATTAAAAAATAAAAACATAATGAACAAAAAATAAATATTAAAATGTTAAAAAAATAAATTGAAGACAAAAAACTGAATAAATAAAAATAAATATGAATATAAAGATGTAAAAAAACCCTCAACTTTACCATTAAATCAAAAAATAAAAACATGCTCCTATTTAGGTTTTTTTTTGTCTTGAATACATTTCTATATTTTTTAATATATATATTTATATTTTTTATATTATTTTTATATATAAGGTTTTTTTTGCTGCGTTTCGGTGCAGCCGTAGTGATCAGATCAATCTTTTAAAATATAGAAATTAATTCAGGACAAAAAATAATAATAATAAAAAACTAGATAAAAATAAATATTAATTAAAAAATAAAAACAATGAACTAAAAAAAATCGTTAAAAACATAAAAATAAATTGAAGACAAAAAATGTAAAATATGAATATAAAGATCTAAAAAAATAGATAAAAAATAAAAAATATTTTTGTTTTTAATTTATTGTTAAAAGCTTTTTGTTTGTTTGTTTGTTGTTGTTTTAAGAAACCAAAAACCCCCAAAATAATCAGTTTATCATGAAAAAGGACAAAAAAATCCTGCAAATATTCACATTCATGTTCATTCATTCATGGGGTTTTTTCTTGCATTTTGGGCTCCCAAAAGTACTTTTTGTTATTTTAATACATATATTTCCAACGCAAATATTATTGCATAATAATTGTGCAAATATAATGACCCCTCCCAACATCTGGAATCATATTTTAATTGTAAAAAAAACCCCTCAGAGTAATAAAACGTGTGTGTTTTGCAGCTGTAGTTGGATATGAAGCGTTGGCTGTGGAGCCAACAGAGTATCAGAGTATCAAGTGTTTGTTTTCTTCTTCTCTGCTTTAATCCGCCGCTCTCTGTCTGCAACGTGTCTGGATTAACACACACACACACACACACACACACACACACACACACACACACACAGGGTCACATGTCATATTATATCAATGCATCACGAGGGATTACGGGTTCGCTGAGATCCTCAATCTCATCCTCAACTCTGCTGCACTTTAGCTCCCTTTTCTGTCTTTTTCTCTACAAATCTTTGTCTTTATTTTATCGTTTCTCTGCAGTTTTGTTCCCACAATTGTGCTTAAAACTGTCTGAACTTAAAGCACTGTTTTGTTTTGTTGGTACAGTTATTGTTCCCCCAAAATAATTGAACATTTTTAGGTAATTTTGTCTGAACTTAAAGAGTCTTTGTGCAGTATAGCACAGTTAGAATGACAGAAAATAGGAAAAAAAAGTTGAATTTTTCTGATAAAAGACACAAAAATAAAAAAAATACGTAAAAATGCAACAAAAAAAGATGAAAAAATACCATCCCACCCGCCAAAAAACTACCATATAAGACATAAAATTACCACAAAAAAAAACACGTTGAGCGTCTCCACACATCTTTGTCTTTATTTTATCATTTCTCTGCAGTTTTGTTCCCACAATTGTGCTTAAAACTGTCTGAACTTAAAGCACTGTTTTGTTTTGTTGGTACAGTTATTGTTCCCCCAAAATAATTTATCATTTTCAGGAATATTTTAATATCTTAACTCTTCCACAAATGCAGATTAAACTCGTGATATAAACTGTTTAGCACACTAGTGAATGATTTCATGATTTGACGGAGTTAAAACAAGTTGTTTGCTCTAAATAAATCTGATAAAAGTCACTTCAGAGTGCGGAAGTGTTCGTCTCTCTGCTCTCTAGCTGCTCCTGCTGTGTGTCGGCTGCAGAAGTAACAACATGAAGCTTATTTAGAGGGAGAATCAAAGTTCCTGCAGGGGAAATAAAAAGCAGCTTAGATGTTGGAGAGGGAGGCCGGAGGCTCCGAGGTCGTGAGTCATCGCTCGGTTTCAGACTCCAGACGGAGCTCCGTGTTCCTCCGATCCTGATACCAAAACACAGTCCAGCGGTGAATCACAACCTGCAGACACACCGTCTGCCTCTGAGGACACACACCTCCTCCACAATATATAGAAAACCTCTATAATCAACAAGTCCTGCAGCTCCATCACAGCAACTCAAACAGTCTTTGTGCAGAATAACACAGTTAGAATGACAGAAGTCAGAATAAAAGTTGAATTTTTCTGATTTTTTTTGGAATAAAATGTAATTTATATATAAACACAAGTGTCCTGAATGTTGTGAAACCAGTTTTCTCCACATACTGAAGCATTGAAAAGTTTCCAGCCTCTCCTGTCCTCTCCCCTCGACTCTGTGTAAACAGATTTTCAGTAGATATTTGTCATGACAGACAAAACATTTCCCAAAAATACACAAAATTACCAAAACAAGACCTAAAATGACCAAAGAAGACATACATTTCCCAAAAAAGATACCAAAATTTCCAGAAATTGACACAAAATTACCAAAAAAGACACAAGACAACCAAACCGAGACGTAAATGTTGCCAAAAAGACACAACATTTTCCAAAATTACCTAAAAAAGTCCACATATTGAAGTATTGTCATGTTTCCAGCCTCTCCTGTCCTCTCCTCTCTGCTCTGTGTAAGTTTTGGTCACTTTTTATAACGGAACCTTTAGTAACTGATGATACGTTCAAGGACCGTCGGAAAGTTTGAAGTCTAACAATAATTCCCCTTTTTACAGTCTCTTTCTACAATAAACGCTGGATTTTTGGCAATTATTTTAAGGGAAACATGCGTGGGGTTCAGAATTTAAAAGTGGTCCCAGAATTGAACCCTGAGGAACTCCAGAATATAACTGACACAGAGTTAAAGCACCAACACTGAGACATGTAGAATAAAGAGATTCTGACACAAATATCATAATTTTAACACAAGTTTTGGTCACTTTTTTATAACGGAAACTTTCAGAACTGATGATCTGTTCAAGGACCGTCAGAAAGTCTGCAAACTCTGGCGATTATGTTTGTTTTTACAGTTTTATGTCTACTTGGTTCTGACTTTTAGTTCCAGAGGATTTTTTCTCCTCTCAGCGGCATTAAATCCTGCAGGAACCAGAGAACGT
>NC_081536.1:33989615-33997115 GCF_030273125.1 Centropristis striata
GTGTCTTTTTTAGTCATTTTTGCAGCTATTTTTTGGTCTATCAAAGCCCTGCCCCCCCTATCTGTATGTTAAGTGCTGGTATGTTCCTGCAGAATTAAACATGTCGGAGTCAGAGAGCAGCTCACAGCGGACTAATACAGTCATGGAAAAAAATGATATTAGCAATAACAAGCTGATATTGACAATATTATCAATAAAACCATGGAAAATGTCTAGATATCAGCTGAGAGAGGACCTAAGACTGAGCCCTGAGGAACACCTTCAAAACGATTTTGTTTACTGATAATAAGCAAAATCATTATGAATAAAACCATGTTAAATGTCTAGATATCAGCTCTTAACATTAAACTCATATCACATATTTTTGTTGTTATCGTTATATTTGTCCAAACAAATGAACCTTTAGTTGAACCAGACATTAAAATGAACAAGATATTAGATTTTCCGTGACTGTATTTTTATTTGTCATTTTTCATACTCTTTTTGGCAAATTTGTTTCCCATTTCCATAATTTGATGTACTTTTTTGGTAATTTTAACAGATATTCTTGTCATTTTGTGTCTTTTTTTAAAATCATTTTTACATCTATTTTGGGGCATTTTATGTCTTTTTTGATCATTTTTTACATCTATTTTCTGTCATTTTGTGTCTTTTTAAAAAAAACATTTTTACATCTTGGTCATTTTGTGTCTTTTTTGGTCATTTTAACATCTATTTTGGTCATTTTGTGTCTTTTTTGGTCATTTTAACATCTATTTTGGTCATTTTGTGTCTTTTTTGGTAATTTTTTTCCATCAATTTTGGTCAATTTGTTTCTATTTCCATGTCTGTATGTGTTTTATTAGACTGGTGACAATTGTGATGATAAATTCCTCATTTTTTTCAAGCAAAACATCGTTTCGGCTTCTCGCATGTGACGATTTTTAGTTTAAATTCAAATAGATGTGGGGAGTTTTTGACTGTTGGTTGGATAAAGAGATAATAATGGACATTAAAGAGACGTTTTTGCTCCAAAATAAAATAGTAAAATGATTAAAATGTTTGTTTTCTGGCAGCTGATCGTCCTTTACAGGTTTGATCCCACAGGAGCAGATTGACAGAAATCCTCATGTTTCAGGTGATCGAGACGTAACGAGAGCACAAACAGATGATCTCACACACACACACACACACACACACACACACTCACACACACACACACACACACAGAGTGAGTGTGTGTTGGCTGTTCTCAGCCCTCTGGGACGAACTGCTTCACCAGCTGTGTTCTGACACACAGGAACACTGAGGGCCTGGGGGACAACACACAACACACACACACACACACACACACACACACACACACACACACACACACACACACACACACACACACACACACACACACACGGCTCGGATCACATATGCACATTGAACCGTCTCTGAATGAGAAACAAACAAACAAACTAATGGATATGCACACAAACACAAACAAGACAAAACAACACACAGACAGAAAAATAACTAAAAAGATCACCTTTACTCATATTATTATATTTAGATAGTATATTTATATCTTTATTGGCTGTGTTTCTTTTTGTTCAAATAATTATTAGATTTTTTTTAATGTATTTTTTTAAGAGATAAAGAACAAATTCCTTTCTGTCCATCATCAACAGTCTTGTTTTCTTCAGTTTCTGGTTCATTTTAATGTCTGGTTCAACTAAAGGTTCATTTGTTTGGACAAATATAATGATAACAACAAAAATATCTGATAAGAGTTTTAATTTAAGAGCTGATATCTAGACATTTAACATGGTTCTTATTCATTATTTTGGTTATAAGAATGTACAAGAATGTTTCCATAACTGTAGATGTAAAAATGACCAAATATAGATGTAAAAATTATTTTTAAAAAGACACAAAATGGCAAAAATTAAATGTAAAAAATAACCCAAAAAAAGACAAAAATTATCGAAACAGACAACATCTTGCTGTATCCAGCTGTGTTTCTTTTTCTTCAAATAATTATAGATTTTTAATGTATTCTTTAAGAGAAAAATAAACATATTTTTTTTATTGCCCACCCTGTTTAAATCACAGAGTGTAGGATAAACAACAGAAACATATATCTGTCTAATAAAATAAACAAATAAATAAATAAATAAAAATCTGTTTTATCAAGATCAGAATTATTTTCAGTGTTTTAGTTTTATAACCATATGAGAGCATAATAAGTTCCCCAACAATGAATTTTAAATCTGGAGAAGATTAAACATTGGAATTGAAATGTGGAAAATAAATATTAAAACATCCTAGATAAATAAAACATAAATAAATAAACTACAACCAAAACTAATAAAATAGACTTTCAGGCTGTTAACAAAACATTGCACTGAGATAATCATTATGTATTATATTATTTTATTATTAGAATAACATGTAAGCAGCTGGAATGGCTGCTCGGGAAATATAGTTTATTTTAGGCAAATTGTGCTGCCTGTCAAACATTTACAGCTTTAATTTAAACACAAAAAGCACAAAAAGTCTCACATGTAAACAACAATATACTGAGTCCAGAAAAAAAATGTCACGTGCATTTTAATATATTGAACGATAAGCCGATATTATATTATTTATACTGATTATGCCTAATGTCTCCTATTCTAAAACAAAATAGTCTTAAGATTTAAAACCACACACTCACACACACACACACACACACACACACTGATCTCTGGTTCTCTCTGTATCTGTGACGTTGAGGAGGAAAGTATAAAAAATCGGAGGTGTGTTTACTCGTCTGTGGAGCAGCAGACACTTGACCTGGTTTCTGCTGCTGTGGGCCCAAAAACAGCTGCAGACAGACACACACACACACACACACACACACACACACACACACACAGGGAAACGGCTACACACTTGCACACAAAAGCAGCTAAATAAACGTCATAATACAGTACATTAGAGCCGGGCAATAACCAAATAAAACAGTAAAATACTGTATTATAATCACTTCTTTTAACTCTTGATAGCAGCAACTTTAACCGATCTGCCAGTTCAAAAAACAAACTAACTGACTGATTTAGGGCTGGGCGATATGGACCAAAAAATAAAAGTCATATCCTGACATATATTTAGGCTGAGTATCGATATAAGATATATATCCTGATATTTTTAATCACAAAGTGAGAGCAAATGTTCAGTCAAAGTCAAATATGACATGTCACAAGTAGTTTTATCGAAACCGTTTATTTAAGTTGAACATAAATACTGTAGAACAACAGGAGAACCTTTTTTAAAATAAATCAAAGGTCCATAAAGTCTGACGGTCCTTGAACACATCATCAGGTATAAAAAGTGACCGTTACTTATGTTAAATGTTGATATTTGTGTCAGAATCTCTTTATAATAAATCCAGCGTTTATCGTAGAAAGAGACTGTAAAAACAGGCATTATCGTCAGAGTTTGAAATTTCTGACGGTCCTTGAACGCATCATCATTTATAAAAAGTGACCGTTACTTGTGTTAAATGTTGATATTTGTGTCAAAATCTCTTTATTCTACATTATTGGTGCTTTAGCTCTGTGTCAGTTATATTCTGGAGTTCCTCAGGGTTCAATTTTGGGGCCACTTTTAAATTCTGAACTCTCTGAACCCCATGTATGTTTTCCTTAAAAAAAATCGCCAAAAATCCAGCGAAGAAATCGAAGAAATAGTGTAAAAACAGGCATCCTCGTCAGAGTTTGACCTTTCTGACGGTCCTTGAACGCATCATAAGTTATAAAAAGTGTCCGTTACTTGTGTTAAATGTTGACATTTATGTCAGAATCTCTTTATTCTACATTATTGGTGCTATAGCTCTGCGTCAGTTATATTCTGGAGTTCCTCAGGGTTCAATTTTGGGGCCACTTTTAAATTCTGAACTCTCTGAACACCACGCATGTTTTCCTTAAAAAAATCGCCAAAAACCCAGCTTTTATCGTAGAAAGAGACTGTAAAAACAGGCATTATCGTCAGAGTATGAAATTTCTGACGGTCCTTGAAGGCATCATCATTTATAAAAAGTGACCGTTACTTGTGTTAAATGTTTATATTTTTGTCAGAATCTCTTTATTCTACATGTGTCATCTAAAATAAACCAGATCCTGTTAAAAACATTAAATTCTCCTCCTCAGAGACAAAACAGTAAATGACACACACACACACACACACACACACACACACACACACACACAGAGTGGAGATGGAGAGGAGGTGACAGGAGGGAGGAGTCAGGTGAGAGACGGAGGTGAGCTGAGGTGAATGACAGAGCTGAGGGGTGTGTGTGTGTGTGTGTGTGTGTGTGTGTGTGTGTGTGTGTGTGTGTGTGTGTGTGTGTGTGTGTATGTGTGTGTGGTAGGTTTAAGTGAAACAAAGAGGTAGGTTTTCTGTGTGTCAGAGTCAGAAAAAAAGGAAACAGACAGACTAACAGATGCTTTAACTGCTACTGTGTGTGTGTGTGTGTGTGCGGTGTGTGTGTGTGTGTGTGTGTGTGTGTGTGTGTGTGTGTGTGTGTGTGTGTGTGCGGTGTGTGTGTGTGTGTGTGTGTGTGTGTATAGATTCGGTCCGTTGAGACAAAACGCTGATGTCTTTGCTTTGTAAAAGGCTGAAAGTTGATCCAGTTGTCCACTGCACAATTTGATACCAGAAGACCAGAGTGACTGCACACACACACACACACACACACACACACACACACACACACACACACACACACACACTCTGTCACAGACACAGTCACACACACACACAGTTCTGTAGAATCATCATCAGCTTATGTTTCAGCAACATTGCAACAACAACTCTGCTTAAACAGCACTTAAACACACACACACACACACACACACACACACACACACAAACACACACACACAGTCTCACACACACACACATCTGGTTGTCACCATGGCGTCCAGTCAGGTATCAGGTTGAGGGTTCGTGGTGGCTGTGGAGCATCTTGCAGACATTCAGCATTAATTTCTGAAGATGTGCACATGAACACTGAGTTAAAATCAGGTTCATCGATGGTTTTAACTCCTTTTACCTCTTAGTTTTGCACATCTACTGTTTGGTTCAGTCTCAGCACTTTCAGCAATTAAAAATCTTCTGTGAAATCTTCAGGCACCATATTTTCAAGCAGAAAACCCTGATTAAAGCCTCGATATTGCAGACGATAAACCAAGTTGTGAACTACTGATTTACAACCACACAAAATACACTCGCTGGTTTTGCTGTGGCACCGAAAAATCGGTTGAACAAACCCGGGACTTTCACCCAAAACAACACAAAAAGATCAGAAAAGACACAATGTCACTTCCAGTAGTCACGTTGTCCACCTAACTACTTCACCTGCTGCATTTACATCATTTATTTACTGTTTAAACCAGTAGTTCTCAACCTTTTTGAGTCGCGACCCCCAATTTAACATGCATGTTGTCCATGACCCCCACTCACTGAACACAATCTCACACACACAGTTCAGATCACCCAAAAAAGAAACAAAATGACCAAATAAAGGAAGCAAAATGATCAAAAAAGACACAAATTGAGCAAAAAAGACACAAAATGACCAGAAAAGAAACAAAATGACCAAAGAAAAGACACAAATTGACCAAAAAAGACACAAATTGACCAAAAAGGACACAAAATGACCAGAAAAGACACAAAATGACCAAAAAAAGACACAAAATGACCAAAGAAATGACACAAAATGACTAAAAAAGACACAAAATGTCAAAAAAAGAAACAAAATGACCAAAAAAAGACACAAATTGACCACAAAATGATTAAAAAAAAGACACAAAATGACCTAATAGGACACAAAATGACAAAAAAAAACCCACAATGACCAAAAAAAGACATTAAGTGACCAAAAAGACTAAAACACATGAACACTTTAACACAGAGCTGACTTCCAAAATGATTTGGCGACCCCCAGAAACCATCTTGCGACCCCAATTGGGGTCCCGACCCCAAGGTTGAGAATAGCTGGTTTAAACTGTCTGTTAGAGCCCAACCAGGAACTGTTGACCCTGGTTGGAGATCTTTGGATTCTTTTGGGGATCTAAAGAGACGTATCTGCCCATATTTTGATTTGAGGGAGGAGAGGTGGACGGGTCAAACAAACCCAGGACTTTCACCAGGAGACGGAAAAATAAAAGACACAGAATTACCCAAAAAATGACAGAAAATGACAAAAAAAGACACTAAATGAACTCCAAACAAGATAAGAAAACCAATAAAAGACAGAAACAATCGAAAAGGACACAAAACAACCAAAGAAAGATAGAAAATGACACTACAAAATTGCCCCCAAAGACAAAAAAATCACCTAAAAAAGACATAAAATTATCAAAAAACAGTGAACCTTGCGTGAATGTTAGTTTACAAACTTGACATGGTGATAATATGGAGAGTTTGTTTAGTGTTGAGCATGCTGCCCCCTAGTGGCTCCAACATCTCCAACACCACCGTAAAGCTGAAGGTCTCAGGACAGAAATGACCTGTGCACTATTCAAAGCGGTGATACAGATTCTGATTGGTCAGTTCATGCCACCGTTTCTCTCTCAGAGAAGATCAGAACATCCAGGACCCTCCCTCACTCTAATGCTTTCTGTTTCTGACCGTTTTCACTTTACCAAACTGTCAACACACTTCAGAAAACACGTGTAAATACAGTCTGCAGCGTGTTCCCTCTGCAGCCAGTCAGCTGGAAAACACACACACACACACACACACACACACACACACATACATACATGTCTTTAATAGTTGTGAGGACCACCACTTCCCCTAGCCCAACACACACATTTCAGGGTTTACCATCTCTGTTAGGACCGTCCCTGAAATTCATACAGATGATTAATTAAGGCCTTTAGAGGCAATCCTAGCATTTTCTTTGTGAGGACTGGGAAAAATGTCCTCACAACTACAAATGTCCTCACAATGTTGGTATTCTGCCATGGGTTGGTCCTCACAACTACATGAAGACAAACACACACACACACACACACACACATTCTTGTACTTCTATCTTTGTGAGGGCCTCATTGGAATAGTGAATTTTTCATTAGTTTTAGTTTTAATTTCGTTTGTGTTTGTGAATATGTTTTTAGAGTGAGTTTGCTTTAGTTTTAGTTTAGTTTTTATTAGTTGTAGTGTTTTGTAATGGGGTATTTGTTGGGTGGGAGATTAAAAGAGGTCACAGTAAATTTTGCCTTTATTTACTTTGTCTGATCCATCTTCATTATGTATGAAAAAAAGTTGACGAAAACGAAAA
Organism: Centropristis striata; assembly: GCF_030273125.1. NCBI lineage: Eukaryota > Metazoa > Chordata > Actinopteri > Perciformes > Serranidae > Centropristis > Centropristis striata. Next base: position 33,996,919 of record NC_081536.1, read on the forward strand.
CGAAGGACATTTTCACCATAATTTTAGTTAGTTTTGTAACCACAAAATACAGTTTTATTTCAGTTAACGAAAATGCTTTTTCAATTCTAGTTCTAGTAGTTCTATTTTCGTTATTTCGCTTCCTTTTCGTTAACTATAATAACCTTGTTCCCTAGCCCCTGACGTTAACCCTAACATGAACCTAACAGTGACCTTTG
>NC_081536.1:34002115-34017115 GCF_030273125.1 Centropristis striata
GCTCAAAGTGAAGAACTGAGGATGCTCAAAGTGAAGAACTGAGGATGCTCAAAGTGAAGAACTGAGGATGCTCAAAGTGAAGAACTGAGGATGCTCAGAGTGAAGAACTGAGGATGCTCAAAGTGAAGAACTGAGGATGCTCAAAGTGAAGAACTGAGGATGCTCAAAGTGAAGAACTGAGGATGCTCAAAGTGAAGAACTGAGGATGCTCAAAGTGAAGAACTGAGGATGCTCAAAGTGAAGTCGGATCAATGATCGGAGCTACGGGTTGGACTGAAATACTTTCTGTTAGAGGAGAACTTTCAGCTGTTTTTCTCGCGACACTACCCAGCATGCATCTGTGGGCCAGCATGTGACTTATGGTCATTTAGCTCGCCAGTTGATGCATCAATGCTGTGATTAATTTAGCTCTATTTAATAGTTAAATGGGTTATTTTGGAAGACACTAAAATGTTTTATTTGGCCTTTTTTCGTGGTAGGACTTGAAATAAAACAGATTTATATGTATAATGCAGGTAGGGAGTATTCTTTTAAAGGGTTAATAATATTGGCCTCTTCAGTCATGACGCTGTTTTGGTTATTTTTGGTTGTGATAAATGAATTGTAATGTTTTAATGGTGATCTGGTGCAGCAGATGTTGTTTCCCAGCCCGTTTCCTCTCAAAGTGACCTTCCCCTGAGCTGCTGTTTCCGTCATGAACTGATTCAGACTCTGGTGACTCGTTCAGCCGGACCATTCAACCCAAATCCCCGGCCGGGTCGCGGGGTCGGGGAGCTCGCTCCGCGGCGTCCGGCGGCTCCCAGACGGTTTTTATCGGTTTGGACGGAGATCAGACGGCGGCTGGTCACCTGCCAGAGTCCAGCAGCCGGGGAAACCCTGGTCAGGACATGATGCATTGTGGGAAGTGTCTCTGGTGCTTTTGCATAACCAGAGCTGCTACTATTATATCCATTAGCAGCTCTATCTGCATATTTTCTTTATTATTTTTTACTTTTTTATTTATTTCAACACATATGCAGTCAAGGAAAAAAATATTAGACCCTGGTTTTCTTCAGTTACTTGTTCATCTTGATGTCTGATACAACTAAATGTACATTTGTTTGGACAAATATAATGATAACAACAAAAATATCTGATAAGAGTTTAATTTTAGAGCTGATATCTAGACATTTAACATGGTTTTATTCATGATAACCAAAATCATGGACGAAAGAAAGAGCATTTTATTTTTCCAGCCCTGTTCTGGACCATATGGTGACCATATCTGAGTTCTTGTTGCAGCTGCAGCAGGTTTGAGTCCCTGCTTTCATTCACACATGACCCCTGCATGTGATATAACTCCAGTATGTGGTTAAGGTTCGGAGAACCCAAGATTGATTATTGGGAGGGAACAGGATGTGAACTGGCGGTCTCAGTTCACCACAAACGACTCCTGAAGAGGATTTATAAGATCAATATAAAAATACCAAAAAAGGACACGAAAATGTAAAAAAAAAAAAGACAGACAAATACCAAAAAAAGACACAAAATTACCAGAAAAAGACAAACAAATACCAAAAAACACAACATTACCAAAAAAATACATAAAAATACCAAAATAAGGACACGAAATTGCACAAAAAAAAAAGGACACAAAAATGTAAAAAAAAGACATAAAAGTACCAAAAAAAGACACAAAAATACCCAAAAAGGACACAAAATTGAAAAAATGACATAAAAATACCAAAGAAGTAATATTATTTTTTTGTCTTTTTTTGTAATTTTGTGTCTGTTTCTAAAAAAATGTGTCTTTTTTTGGTCATTTTGTGTCTTTTTTTGGTCATTTCGTGTCTTTTTTTGGTCATTTTGTGTCTTTTTTTGGTCATTTCGTGTCTTTTTTTGGTCATTTTGTGTCTTTTCTTTAGTCATTTTGTGTCTTTTTTTGGTCATTTCGTGTCTTTTTTTGGTCATTTTGTGTCTTCTTTAGTCATTTTGTGTCTTTTCTTTAGTCATTTTGTGTCTTTTTTTAGTCATTTTGTGTCTTTTTTTAGTCATTTTGTGTCTTTTTTTGGTCATTTTGTGTCTTTTTTAAGTAACTTAGTTTTTTTAAACAGGTTGTTGAGGTGTTTGTATAAATATTAGATAAATTAGTTATTAGTTGAGGTGTTTGTATAAATATTAGAAGCACTAGTTGGGAGCCCATTCACCACTGCTGCTGTCGCTCCCTCCGCCCCGACGGAAACTCAGCAGAATTTTCAATGAACATAAAATAAAAAAATGAAATAAAAAAGTCTTAACTCGCCCTCTGAGCAGAAAGAGAGAGTGTGTCAGAGGAGAGAGAGACAAGAAGTGGAACAAGGGAACGTGTGTGTGTGTGTGTGTGTGTGTGTGTGTGTGTGTGTCCTGGCCTGTCACTTCCTGTTGGACTCATACGCCGTGGTGGAGCGCCGAGTGCTGTGAAATCTACAATTACTGTGGTGTTCTGTGTTATGACAGCGCTGGGGCGTCTGGTGACAGCACTAGCCAGCGACAGGCATGGGAGACCCTCAGTGTGTGTGTGTGTGTGTGTGTGTGTGTGTGTGTGTGTGTGTGTGTGTGTCTGTGTGTGCAAACACAGAGACAGCACTTGGCCCAAAACATCCCCCTCCCCCCCCCCCGTCCTCCGCCTCAGAGCCCGGAGGTGAGGGCGGGTGGTCCGTGGCGCTCTGCTGCCCCCGCCTGGCGGTGGGCGGCGGCGCCGGCTGTCCTCGGGCTGGACGGCGTGCCGGCATATTGAGGTTACATGTGACATTGGAGTGACAGAGCTGCAGCGCCGTACAGCGCCTCAGTCACCAGGTACCCCCCCCCCCCCCCCCCTCCCCCCTCGCCTGATTACATCACTGCAGAGCGCCGCCGCATCATCAGGCAGCGCCGGGGAAACGTGTGTCATCGTGGTGAGCAGAGGCCTGACTCATTTCAGCCTCTGAAACAGCCTCTCCTGTCCTCTCCTCTCTGCTCTGTGTAAACAGCCTCTCCTGTCCTCTCCTCTCTGCTCTGTGTAAACAGCCTCTCCTGTCCTCTCCTCTCAGCTCTGTGTAAACAGCCTCTCCTGTCCTCTCCTCTCAGCTCTGTGTAAACAGCCTCTCCTGTCCTCTCCTCTCAGCTCTGTGTAAACAGCCTCTCCTGTCCTCTCCTCTCTGCTCTGTGTAAACAGCCTCTCCTGTCCTCTCCTCTCAGCTCTGTGTAAACAGCCTCTCCTGTCCTCTCCTCTCAGCTCTGTGTAAACAGCCTCTCCTGTCCTCTCCTCTCAGCTCTGTGTAAACAGCCTCTCCTGTCCTCTCCTCTCTGCTCTGTGTAAACAGCCTCTCCTGTCCTCTCCTCTCTGCTCTGTGTAAACAGATTCTCTGTGAGTATTTGTGACTGACAATATTTCCGAAAAAGACACAAAATTACCAAGAAAAGTTGCAAAATTACAAAAAAAAGATGTAAATTTCCAAAAAAAGATACAAAATTTCCAGAAATTACCAAAAAGAGAAACAAAATAACTAAACCAAGACGTAAAATTACCAAAAACAGCACAAAATTTCCCCAAAATTACCAAGAAAAGTTTAAAAATGACCAAAAAAGATGTAATTTTCCAAAGAAACAAAATGAACAAAAAATTGCGAAATTACCACAAAAAATAACGTAAATTTCCAAAAAAGATAGAAAATTTACAGCGCCGTACAGCGCCTCAGTCACCAGGTACTGGATTAAGTAAGCAGTAGTTCTCAACCTTTTTGAGTCGCGACCCCCAATTTAACATGCATGTTGTCCGCGACCCCCGCTCACTGAACACAATCTCACATGCACAGTTCAGATCACCCAAAAAAGAAACAAAATTACTAAAAAAAGACACAAAATGACCCAAAAAAGACACAAAATGACCAAAAAGACTAAAACACATGAACACTTTAACACAGTGGAGACAGAGCTGACTTCCTAAATGATTTGGCGACCCCCAGAAATCATCTCGCGACCCCAACTGGGGTCCCGACCCCAAGGTTGAGAACAGCTGCTCTAATGTGTCAGTTATTAGTGGAGCCGGTTCGACTCTGCTTTCATGTTGTCACAAGAGTCAAAAAGCATCCAGATGCTTCTTCTTCTAGACTTTCACTGATCTTTGCACCACCAGAAAGAGTCGGCTCCCATCGTTCACTTTAAAGAGTTGTGACTCTCTGAACTGACTCGTTCACAGCCGCCATCAGCAGACGGTCTCCAGGGCGACCGTGTTCTCCTCTCAGAATAAACCTCCTTACATAATGAATGAACGTGGTGGCGGTGTGTTAACGTGGAGAGAGGAGTTTTACAACTCGAGCAGAAAGGAGAGGACTCCTGGTCGTCTGACGTCTTTACTCTGAGGACCCTCTAATGTCTCTGATGTCTCTGATTCTGTTTCAGGACATTCTGCTGCTATCACCATAAACATGTACTGTACATCAGACATGGAGAATAATTCTCACTGCTGCTCTGAAAATGTCTTTTTCTTTCACTTTGTGATAAAAAAAAATTAAAAAAATGATGCAAAACTTAAAAAAAGATGTTAAAATATTTAAAAAATTGTAAATATACCAAAAACATATGTAAAATATATCAAAAAGATTTTGCTGTGGAGTTTTCTCCACACATTGAAGTATTGTCCTGTTTCCAGCCTCTCCTGTCCTCTCCTCTCAGCTCTGTGTAAACGGCTACAATCCTACAAACTTTCTCCTCTCCACAGCTGACAGATGAAGTGGGCGTGTCCCAATATTAGTTTCAGAAAGCTACAAAAATTGGAAGATGCAGCCCTAAAATTCTGACGTGAGAAAACTGTGAGGTGTGTTTAAAAAAGCTCACTTTATCAAACATTTTAAGACGTTTAAACGTTGACTACAGATGTTTGATACTGATATTTTTGGTATAAATCATCTATCTTCCATCTGTAAACTCTGTTTTTTGGGTCAAACTGGAACTAAAATCAGATGTTTTTTCTTCTGGAGGAAACCAGAGGCGTGATGATGACGAGGCTCTGAGGAAGAACATCTCAACTTTCTCCGCTCTGAACTATGTTTGGTCTCTAAGCCGTGTTGGACACCGTGTAATCCAATCCTCGGCTCTACGGGGGACCAGGACCCCCGCCGGCCTGGCCTCAAACTGGATTATAGACCAATAACACACACACACACACACACACACACACACACACAGGAACAATCATGTCTGATGGTCTGGGTCATTATCAGCTCTGTGTGTTTTTACCTTCAGACTCTCTACATCTGGCCTGTTTGGTTGTGACGCACTACTTTTTTTTTTTTTCATGTTCTCTAATTTTAGAGAAAGAAATCACTGGGAGCATTTGAACTAAACATGTTATTTTGTGCAGGAAATGAGGACAAACTGCTGCTGTTGTTCTTCCTGCTGAGGTGGAACAATCACTGTGTGTTTATTAGGAAGATTATAGCAGATTTAGGTTGGAAAGGTTTATTAGTAGAGGTGGGGAACATTAAAGTTTTACTGGAAGGAAAACAGTTAATCTGCCTTCAGAAAAAAAGTATAAATTACTAGAAAAAAGTATAAATTGACAGAAAAAAAGTATACATTACCAGAAAAAGGTATAAATTGATAGAAAAATAGTATAAATTACCAGAAAAAAAGTAGAATTACCAGGAAAAAGTATAAATTGACAGAAAAATAGTATAAATTACCAGAAAAAAAGTATAAATTGACAGAAAAATAGTATAAATTACCAGAAAAAATTAGAATTACCAGGAAAAAAGTATAAATTGACAGAAAAAAAGTATAAATTGACAGAAAAATAGTATAAATTGACATAAAAATAGTATAAATTACCAGAAAAAAATAGAATTACCAGGAAAAAAGTATAAATTGACAGAAAAATAGTATAAATTACCAGAAAAAAAGTATAAATTGACAGAAAAATTGTATAAATTGACAGAAAAATTGTATAAATTGACAGAAAAATAATATAAATTACCAGAAAAAATTTGAATTACCAGGAAAAAAGTATAAATTGTCAGAAAAAAAAGTATAAATTACCAGGAAAAAAGTATGAATCACAAGAAAAACACCAGAAGATGCTGTTTACACAGAGCAGAGAGGAGAGGACAGGAGAGGCTGGAAACATGACAATACTTCAATATGGACAATATGGGGAGGGAACGGTTTTTGTTAATTTTGTGTATTTTTAGCATTTTATGTCTTTTTTTTTTCATTTTGTGTCGTTTCTTGGTAATATTACAACTTTTTTTGTTCATTTTTCTGCGTTTTTTTTTGTGTGGTAATTTTACGGGGGTTTTTTTTTGTTATTTTATTTTCCCAATCCATATTTAAAAACAGCAAAATAAGAGGCTTAGATGAAAGCTCCTCAGATCAGAGCAGATGAACCAGAGAAAGTAGAGAAAGTGTAGTTGTATCTGTGAGGAGCAGCAGGCTGGTCTGTGTCTGCTGTGGAACATGGTGACCTGCTGAGGAAACAGGATTAGTGGATGCTGGAGGTGTTTGGGTTTGACTCTGGATGAGACACAACGTAACCAGCTTACAGCACAATGAGATTATCAGGTCAGGATTCTCCAGACAACAACCAACCAGGAGGAGAAACCAGGAGGAGAAACCAGGAGGAGACCAGGAGGAGAAACCAGGAGGAGAAACCAGGAGGAGAAACCAGGAGGAGACCAGGGGAACCATGAGCTCCATGTCAGACCAACAGGTGGCGCCACCACCTCCATTATTCACATACAGTCTGTGCTTTAGAACAGCTGTTCTCAACCTTGGGGTCGGGACCCCAATTGGGGTCTCGAGATGATTTCTGGGGGTCGCCAAATCATTTTGGAAGTCAGCTCTGTCTCCACTGTGTTAAAGTGTTCATGTGTTAATGTCTTTTTTTGTTCATTTTGTGTCTTTTTAGGTCATTTTGTGTCTTTTTTCGATCATTTTGTGCTCAATTTGTGTCTTTTTTCGATCATTTTGTGCTCAATTTGTGTCTTTTTTGGTCATTTTGTTTCCTTTTTTTGGTCATTTTGTGTCTTTTAAGGTCATTTTGTGTCTTTTTTCGATCATTTTGTGCTCAATTTGTGTCTTTTTTGGTCATTTTGTGTCTTTTAAGGTCATTTTGTGTCTTTTTTCGATCATTTTGTGCTCAATTTGTGTCTTTTTTGGTCATTTTGTTTCCTTTTTTTGGTCATTTTGTGTCTTTTTAGGTAATTTTGTGTCTTTTTTCGATCATTTTGTGCTCAATTTGTGTCTTTTTTGGTAATTTTGTTTCCTTTTTTTTGTCATTTTGTGTCTTTTTTGGTCATTTTGTGTCTTTTTTGGTCAATTTGTGTCTTTTTTTGGTCATTTTTTCTTTCTTTGATCATTTTGTCTTTTTTGGTCATTTTGTGTCTCTTTTGATCATTTTGTGGTCAATTTGTGTCTTTTTTTGTAATTTTGTTGACTTTTTTTGGTCATTTTGTTTCTTTTTTGGGGTCACGGACAACATGCATGTTAAATTGGGGGTCGCGACTCAAAAAGGTCGAGAACTACTGCTTTAGACCAGGGATGGGCACCTTAATGCTGCAGGGGCCTCAGTTCATCATGTCCACTACCACAGGGCCACATATAGGAGCATCACTAACCAGATATGATGAAACTGACATTTTAAATATCTTTACAGTGCAGTAACTTAACATATTTCATGCTCTAATGCATGTTTAACAGTATAAATTGGAATACAAAAGGTTTGAAGCTAATAAAAAATAACCACTTACTGTGATTTCTTTCTTTTTTTCAGACCAACATTAATTACAAGAAGTCATTTTGTGCATTTTTACACTGCACTTTTATTCAGATTAAAAGGGATTTTTTTTGCCGTGTGTGTCTTTTTATGTCTTTTTTTTTGGTCATTTTGTGTCTTTTCTGGTCATTTTGTGTCTTTTTTGTTCATTTTGAGTCTTTTTTGGTAATTTTGTGTTTTTTTTGTTCATTTTGTGTCTTTTTTGTTCATTTTGAGTCTTTTTTGGTAATTTTGTGTTTTTTTTGTTCATTTCGAGTCTTTTTTGGTAATTTTGTGTCCATTTGTTTATTTTGTGTCTATTTGTTTTCAGTGCAGTAACTTAACATATTTCATGCTCTAATGCATGTTTAACATTATAAATAGGAATACAAAAGGTTTGAAGCTAATAAAAAATAACCACTTACTGTGATTTATTTTTTTTCAGTGCAAGAACAGCAGACCAACATTAATTACAAGAATCAATTTTGTGCATTTTTACACTGCACTTTTAATATTTCATGCTCAAATGCATGTAGTTGCACTGAGGGCCACTTCAGGTGAGGGTGAGGGCCGTATGTGGCCCCCGGGCCTCATGTTGCTGCTCTGTGTCTCTGCCTCATCATCACTAAAGAAATGATCCAGAACTTTGCTTTTTGTAAATCTTCTTCTCATTTTAGCATGTTGCTAACTGGAGATGTGTCTCTGCACGCCAACAACCCTGAAACTAATTAGTCTGGTGCATCGCTTACAGATCTGGACATGTCGTCTTTGTTTGTTTGTTTGTTTGTTTGTTTGTTTGTTGAGCCCCTGACTGAAGCTCAGAGGGTTGGAGAGGAGCTGGCTGTCAGTGGTCTGTTGTCTTATTGAGCTGACATTGTGTTTAAATATTGTTTTATAAACGTTTATTATAACTGACCCAAACAACACAAACATTATTATTTTCCCCAGGGCATTTTATAATCTAGTGAAATAGATTTATTTTGTTTAAATAGAAGTTCCTGACAGAGTCAAAAAGCCTTGATGCAATAAACTAAAGTGTTTTATGCATTTAAAAGCTAAACCGGGTGGCTGGAGACCAACACAAGAGGAAGTTAAAAGGAATAAAGTTAATTTTCTCACTCGTCTGTCTGACGTCACCAGTCTGAACTCCTGCTGCAGTTTCCCAAAGACGGATCTGTGAGTCTTCCTGAACGGGTGAATGGTGCCCTGGAAATGAAACAACACAAAGATAAAAAGTTACCAAAAGAGAGTGATAACATGAGAACAGATGATGAGACTTCATGTGAGGAATAAACAGTGTTCAGAGGATAAATGAATGCTGTTAACAGGTCAGAACTGATATTTAGATTCAGATAAAGTCTGTGCTAGTAAAGTGTGAGCTGCACTGCCACCATGTGGTGAGTCACAGTTACTGATTCTGATCCTGCAGAACAACTTTAAAACTCTTTGGGAAGATGAAACATCAATCTAACAGATCTGCAGATGATTATTATGTTCATGAGGGATTCAAACACCTAAAAGCTTCTTCATATAAAACACACTGGTTGTTTCAAAGTGTTGAATACGGCAAGAAAGTCGTCAAACTAACTCAAGGTTTTGCAGAATCTTACCAAAGAAAGGATGTAAAATGACAAATAAAGACACAAATTTACCAAATAAGACAGAAAAATCTCAAAAATAAGATACAGAATTACCAAAAGGTGATTAAAAAAATCGTCAAAAGAGACAAAAACACAAACTGACGTAAAAAAGACACAAAATTACCAAAAAACAGACATAAATTACCAAAAGAGAGACAAGATTTCCAATAAGAGACAAAAAAAATACCAAAAAGAGAGATGGAAAAAATTCTAAAATGAGACAAAATTACCAAAAAAAGGCACAAAATTACCAAATAAATACATAAAATTACCAAAAAAACGACACTAAATCACCAAAAAGACACAAAATTACAAAAAAAATACATAAAATTACCAAAAACACCTAAAATTACCACACACACACAAAAAAAGAAGCCTGGAAATAACTTTCGATTCAAGTGGGAAACTAAAACTTGTATCATCAACTTTTCTTCTAAAGAGCCTCATTAAGTCTCTGTGGACTTAACAAATAACTTTACTGCATCTCAATCTAAAGACTTTGAATAAACTTTAAAGCTTCTACTTGTCAAAAAAAGCCTCATTTTTGCACAAAAACCAGACGGTCTTAATGACATTAATGCATGTTGAGTAGTCTGACGTGTTAGTTTCAGCCTGTTTCAGTTTGCTCTTTGCTGACTAATTAATTACTAATAACTAAACAAATCAAAGAGTCGCTGCAACACTTTAACCAGTAGAGACGAGGAGACGCGGCGCTGCTGAGAGTTTTACTGATCAACACTCACCAGGACGTACGTGTCGTGTTCGTGTTTCTTTCTGTGCAGCTGGACGTCTGTGGAGGGAAACAGACACCAGAGTAAACATGAGACAACAACAACAACAACAACAACACTGAGAACAGCAACATGACAGTTAGTGGACTCTCTAAAAAAGACTTCATGTTTCTGTGTTTGGTCCAGTTTAACCCTCATTTTAAGGCTCTTTTCATTCTTCATCTGTTCATAGTTTTGTCTGTTTTCATGATTTTGTTATGCATTTTGTCCAGATTGTGTCTTTTTATTGTCTCTGTCTCTGTCTATTTGTTTATAAACTGAGGACAAACAATAGTTACTCTACAGCAGCTATTCCCAACCTGGGGGTCCCGTCCCCATTTGGGGTCGTGAGATGATTTCTGGGGGTCGCCAAATCATTTAGAAAAAAATATAAATGCACAAAATGAATATTAAATGACATCATTTCAGACAGGGAGATGTTTTAGTTGTTGTCTGCTTCATTATTTGTCCAAAATCTGTCGTATCAACTGAGTTTGTCTGATCTGAACTGTGAGATTCTGTTCAGTGAGAACAGCGGAAAATAAACAAACAAAAAGAAAAAAAACTGGCGCGTTGTTTCTTCACCGCAGCTGCAGTTTGCTAGCAGCTAGCAGCTAACAGCTAGCATTAACTGATGCTGGAGAAATGGAGCGATGGCTGCAAAGAAAAGCTGACAACATGCATGTTAAATTGGGGGTCGCATGTCATTTTATTTAAGATTTTTTTTTATTTAAATGTGAATTTTAAGGAGCTTTGATTTTAAAAAGGTTCTCCTGTTGTTCTACAGTATTTATGTTCCCTTAAATAAATCAATAAAACTACTTGTGACATGTCAGATTTGACTTTGACTGAACATTTTGAGATAAAAACATCAGAATATATATCGTGTATCCATATTCAGCATATAAATATATCAGGATATGACTTTTGGTCCTTATCACCCAGCCCTAGTTTATATATAAATCCCATTTTATTTCAATTTTTTAAAAACAATTACTCAGCCATGTATTTCTTCTTTTTTCCTGATTTTCTGTCATTCTAACTGTGTTATTCTGCACTAAGACCTGTTTCACTTGTTCCCACTTGTAGCCATGATTGTGCAGGACTTATAGATTTATAGAGATTTAATTTATTTCAGTGAAAAACAAGAACACAGAGAGTAAAACATCTTGTTGGAGTTCAGACTGTTTCAGACCGTTAGAGGCTCCGTTAACGTGAGAAACAGCCAGTTAAAGCTTTAATAACCTTAATTTAATATTTCATATGATATGACTTTTGGTCCTTATCACCCAGCCCTAGTTTATATATGGTCCCATTTTATTCCAATCTTTAAAAATAGTTTATAAGCCATGTATTTCTTCTTTTTTTCCTGATTTTCTGTCGTTCTAACTGTGTTATTGTGCACTAAGACCTGTTGGAGTTGTTCCCACTTCCAGCCATGATGCAGGACTCATAGATTCCTATACATCTGATATATTACAGAGAAACACAAGGACACAGAGAGGAAAAAGGAAAAAGAGTTTAAAAAATAAAAGAAACCTCCCTGGATCAGCTTGTTTGGGTTCAGAGGGTTAAACTGCTGCTAGCTAACAGTTAGTTTAGCTACAGACGGTAAATAATATAAATAATAAATAATAACGGACAGTAACCGGTCCGTTAAACTGCCCGTTAACCGTTAACCCTCCTGCCGTCCTTCCGGGTCAAACTGACCCAATCTGTTTTGACTATTCCTTCTTTCCTCCTTACTTCCTTCTTTCCTTCCCTCGCCCCTCCTTTCTTTCTTTCCTTTCCTCGCTCCTTCCCTTCTTTTCTTTCCTCCTTCCGCCATCTCCTTTCCTTTCTGCCCTCTTTCCTTCTTTATTTTTTCCTTCCTTTCTTCTCCTCCTCCCCTTTCTTTCCTCCATCCTCCTTCCTTTCTCTCTCCTTTCCATTCTTTCTCCTTTTCCTCCTCTCTTCTTTCCTTCCTCCATCCTTCTTTCTTTCCTTCCTTTCCTCGCTCCTTCCCTTCTTTTCTTTCCTCCTTCCGCCATCTCCTTTCCTTTCTCTCTTCTTTCCTTCCTCCTGATTTCCTCTCCTTTCCTCCTTCCTTCCTTCTTTCATCCCTCCCGCTTCCATTCCTTCCTCTATCCTCCTTCCCTTCCCTTTCCTTGCCCCCCCTTTCCGTCCCTCCTTTCTTTCTTTCTTTCTTTCCTTCCTCTTTCCTTTCTGCCCTCTTTCCTTCCTGCCTCCCTCCTTTTCTCCCTCCTTCCTTCTTTATTTTTTCCTCTCTTTTTTCTCCTCCCCTTTCTTTCCTCCATCCTCCTTCCTTCCTCTCTCCTTTCCATTCTTTCTCCTTTTCCTCCTCTCTTCTTTCCTTCCTCCATCCTTCTTTCTTTCCTTCCTTTCCTTTCCTCGCTCCTTCCCTTCTTTTCTTTCCTCCTTCTGCCATCTCCTTTCCTTTCTCTCTTCTTTCCTTCCTCCTGATTTCCTCTCCTTTCCTCCTTCCTTCCTTCTTTCATCCCTCCCGCTTCCATTCCTTCCTCTATCCTCCTTCCTTCTTCCCTTCCCTCGCCCCCCTTTCCTTCCCTCCTTTCTTTCTTTCTCTTTCCTTCCTGCCTCCCTCCTTTTCTCCCTCCTTCCTTCTTTATTTTTTCCTTCCTTTCTTCTCCTCCTCCCCTTTCTTTCCTCCATCCTCCTTCCTTTCTCTCTCCTTTCCATTCTTTCTCCTTTTCCTCCTCTCTTCTTTCCTTCCTCCATCCTTCTTTCTTTCCTTCCTTTCCTTTCCTTTCCTCGCTCGTTCCCTTCTTTTCTTTCCTCCTTCCGCCATCTCCTTTCCTTTCTCTCTTCTTTCCTTCCTCCTGCCTTCCTCTCTTCTTTCCTCCTTCCTTCCTTCTTTCCTCCCTCCTCCTGCCTTCCTCTCTTCTTTCCTCCTTCCTTCCTTCTTTCCTTCCTCCTCTATCCTCCTTCCTTCCTTATCCTCCTTTCTTTCTTTCCTTCCTTTCCTCCCTCCTTCCCTTCTTTCCTCCTTCCGCTATCTCCTTTACTTTCTCTCTTCTTTCCTTTCCTCCTTCCTTCCTTCTTTCATCCCTCCCGCTTCCATTCCTTCCTCTATCCTCCTTCCTCCTTCCCTTCCCTCGCCCCCCCTTTCCTTCCCTCCTTTCTTTCTTTCCTTCCTCTTTCCTTTCTGCCCTCTTTCCTTCCTGCCTCCCTCCTTTTCTCCCTCCTTCCTTCTTTATTTTTTCCTCTCTTTTTTCTCCTCCCCTTTCTTTCCTCCATCCTCCTTCCTTTCTCTCTCCTTTCCATTCTTTCTCCTTTTCCTCCTCTCTTCTTTCCTTCCTTCTTTCCTCCATCCTCCTTCCTTTCTCTCTCCTTTCCATTCTTTCTCCTTTTCCTCCTCTCTTCTTTCCTTCCTTCTTTCCTCCATCCTCCTTCCTTTCTCTCTCCTTTCCATTCTTTCTCCTTTTCCTCCTCTCTTCTTTCCTTCCTTCTTTCCTCCATCCTCCTTCCTTTCTCTCTCCTTTCCATTCTTTCTCCTTTTCCTCCTCTCTTCTTTCCTTCCTTCTTTCCTCCATCCTCCTTCCTTTCTCTCTCCTTTCCATTCTTTCTCCTTTTCCTCCTCTCTTCTTTCCTTCCTTCTTTCCTCCATCCTTCTTTCCTTCCCTTTGCGTCCTTCCCTCTTCTCTCTCTCTCTCTCTCAGTGGACCTGATCAGCTGTTAGACTCTATGCTACGTGTTGTTAGCTGCTAGCCTGTTAGCTGCTAGCTGTTAGCCTGTTAGCATAACAAACCTGTCTCCTGGCCGCCGAGCACGTCCACCGTCACCATGTCCGGTTTCTCCGGCTTCCTCTCCGTCACCCCGGACGGGACCACGTCCGGCTTGGGGCCGAGCTTCCGGGGGTAGAAGTCCCCGGCGGCGGGCTGGAAGGAGGACAGAGACAGAGCCGAGGACGTGGACATCATCCTCCCGTCCAGCGCCATGTTGGACACTTCCTGTTCCCAGCAGCCTCTGCGGTGACCCCGGGGGGGCGGCGCTGCGCATGCGTCAGGCTGTCACCGGGGCGTGACGTCATACCCGAGTGACGTCACAGCATAGTGAGACCAGACTATGGTCTACTATACGTAATTATTATTTAATTTGATTTAATTATACTGTTCTGTATTAGCTTTAATAAATCAAAATATATTTTGATTATTTTATTTTATTTATTTATTTATTTATTTATTTATTTATTTATTTATTTATTTATTTATTTATTTATTTATTTATTTCCTTATTTATTTTTTAGTTTATTTATTTTTTAGTTTATTTATTCTGAGCCATGATGCGTCGACCATTTCTGCTAAAACAAATTTAATTGACGAATTAAATTAGTTTTTGCTTTTATTTATTTATTTATTTATTTATTTATTTATTTATTTATTTATTTATTTATTTATTCTGAGCCATGATGCCTTTTGTGGAAGACAATTTCTGCTAAAACAAATTTACTTAACAAATAGAAAATGTATTTATTATTTTATTCCATTTTTGTTTTATTTATTTATTTATTTATTTATTTATTTATTTATTTATTCTGATTCATGATGCCTTGTATAGGAGACAATTTTTTATTATATTTTGTTCTGTTTTATTTTAATATTATTGTATTTTTTTGTCTTTTGATTTTCTGGGACATGGTGCCCTGTATCATAGACAAAAAAAGAAAAGTTCCATTCTTGATTTCTTGATAGAAAAATGGTATATATACCCGAGTGACGTCACAGCATAGTGAGACCAGACTATGATCTACTATACGTAATTATTATTTAATTTGATTTAATTATACTGTTCTGTATTAGCTTTAATAAATCAAAATATATTTTGA
>NC_081536.1:34022115-34024615 GCF_030273125.1 Centropristis striata
AGCAGCATTTGTACCAAAAAAGTTCCAGAAAACACTTTATTTATTTGCAGATTTCCACCCAACCATTGACCTCTGACCTCTTTACAGAGTTGAGACTTGTGTAATTCCTCCCAGGCAGCCATCTGGTTTGGGTTCATTCCTATGAAAGTCAACTTTGTGACTTGTGTTGAGACAAGAGTTTCCTTGTTGGTGCATTCAAGGACACACAGACATTCAGGAGATTCTGCATTCGGCAGTAAATGTTGTTGTTTTTTTTGAGTCGATCTAGAAACTGGAAACAGATAAAACTGATGTGATGAGATGAAACTGTTCCTCAGGTCAGGATCCCTCACAGAGCTGCAGCTGAAGAAAAGACACAAAAATACACAAAACACAACAAACGGAGAAAACATCTTCATCACTCTGACAACAAGAGCAGCATTTAGAAAACAAAGACCACAACACAACACAAGTGTTTCCAGAGGACGCTTAAAAGTGATGCACACGTCTGGACACGCTTCATATTATCACGTTAGTTCAACATAATGATCATTTCAATGTATAAATGATCAAAGCATGCTAACGTTAGCTTCATAGCGTGCTAATGTCAGCAGCCGATCGTAGAGTTCTAACTATAGCGCCTGATCATAGAATGCTAACGTTAGTGACCGATCCATAACATGTTATCATTAGCGGCCAATCGATAGCATGATAACGTTAGCGGCCGATTGATAGCATGCTAACATAAGCGGCCAATCGATAGCATGCTAACGTTAGTGGCCGATCGATAGCATGATAACGTTAGTGGCAGATTGATAGCATGCTAACATTAGCGGCCGATCGATAGCATGATAACGTTAGCGGCCGATTGATAGCATGCTAACATTAGCGTCCGATCGATAGCATGCTAACGTTAGCGGCCGATCGATAGCATGCTAACATTAGTGGCCGATCGATAGCATGCTAACGTTAGCGGCCGATCGATAGCATGCTAACATAGTGGCCGATCGATAGCATGCTAACATTAGCGGCCGATCGAAAGCATGCTGACGTTAGTGGCCGATTGATAGCATGCTAACATTAGTGGCCGATCGATAGCATGCTAACATTAGTGGCCGATCGATAGCATGCTAACATGAGCGGCCGATCGATATCGCTCTAACGTTAGCTGCCGATCCATAGCATGCTAACAATAGTGGCCGATCGATAGCTTGTTAACTTTAGTGGCCGATCGATAGCATGCTAACATCAGTGGCTGATCGATAGCATGCTAACATCAGTGGCTGATCGATAGCATGCTAACATCAGTGGCTGATCGATAGCATGCTAACATCAGTGGCTGATCGATAGCATGCTAACATTAGCGGCTGATCAATAGCGTTCTAACGTTAGCGGACGATCGATAGCATGCGAACGTTAGTGGCTGATCGATTGCTTGTTAATGTTAGCGGTCGATCGATAGCGTGCTAGCGTTAGCCGGCTAGCAAGACCAAGACCTACTCAGTGCCGTTGAGAGAAACCAACTAAAATGTGAATCATTCATTTATTTGCTTTGTTTAACTGCAATGTGATTGATACGGGCTAGCGGGCTAACGCTATATATCACGTTAAAACATGAAAATATCATTATGTCTAACTAACGTGATAATATGAAGCGTGTCCAGACGTGTGCGTCACTTTTAAGTGTCCTCTGGAAACACTTGTGTTGTGTTGTGGTCTTTGTTTTCTAAATGCTGCTCTTGTTGTCAGATTGATGAAGATGTTTTCTCAGTTTGTTGTGTTTTGTGTATTTGATGTGTTTTCTTAACTTTCAGCGCTGTGAACTCTCGTAGGAAACTCTCTAAAAACACTTAAACTGGTTTATATCCTGATGAGAACCTCAGACAACCCCTGGTCTGAGGCTCCGCCCCCTCTCAGCTCCTGTGTGACATCACTGGTCAGGAATCCTCCATCTGTCTGATATCTGATATCTGACTGATATTTAGAAGCATCGTTTCATCTCTCGGGGAGAAGAAGCGTGACGTCCTGCCGTCTCCGCGGTGCGTTCAAGGAATGTGACGGACAGAAGGTTTTGTTTGTGTTTACCTTTGAAAGGCTTTAGTTTTTCTGCCCGGCAGCTGGAGACAAAGACAGACGACTTAATCGCCTTCAGAGGAATGTTAGATTACACTCACATGCATAGGGGCCCCTGGGCCTGTAGCGGGGCCCCGCATGGGGAGCAGGGCTGGTGGTGTGTGGGGGTGTGTAACACCTCCAGGCCAGCAGCCAATCAGAGCGCTCCGTTCAGACGCAGCCCAGCTGGTTAGATGAGGCAGATAATGGCTTCCTGATGTCTGCAGCAGCATTAACCCCGACTTCACCTCCACCAGCTCATATTTACAGTCTGACGCTCTTTATGGGCTCTAATGGCGGTTTTTACTGCTACACGACTGTAAAGTTGGTCAGCAGGAGGATCCAGATCAACAAGTTTAACTCTATGGAGTCCTATAGGGCGAATCTGTCCATTTTATAATCATTTTCA
>NC_081536.1:34029615-34032115 GCF_030273125.1 Centropristis striata
CAATACATTCATACATTCAACCAAAGGTAATTATTGATCGTATAAATGTGTGCACGTGTCCTCTAACGGCCGGGCTTTATGACCCTGCAGCTGCGCCGTGTTTCTGTGTTTATGGGGATAATAAACGGCGAGTTCAGCCGACTCAGCGGGTCACTGTGGAAAAGTTGGCTGCGTTTGAATCCAAGTGGGACTAAAGAGCCACTGTGGCCCCAGCAGGTCCCTTTACTGCAGCGAGGCACTCATAAAATGTGAGTTAAGATGCTTCTCACGCTTTCACGGGGCAAAGGAGGGCAGTTTATTATCAGCCCACACGCTGATAACACCACGCTTTAAAACGCTTTTACTACCCGACATTTTTATGAAAAAACACCCCCAAGAAAAACAAAGTAAAAATAAGTATTTTAATACACTTTTGGGTTATTGTGATATGTAAATATAGCTTATAAATTGCGCGGATTAAGTGGTATTTATGTCGTCTTTATGACTCCTTCACAATAAAAGCTTGAATCACTTGTGTGCTTTAATGTGAAGGAGCGGTAGCAGTGATTGAGATACAGTCAGATAAGAAAAAGTTACATTAATTAGCTCCCTCTGACCTCACATCACTTCTTGTGAATCTGATATATATGTAGGTAAATTTCTTCAAACTTGGCAAAAAAGTCCAACTGGACTCAAGGATGAAATAATTAGATTTTGGAGGTCAAAGTCACTCTAAACCTCACATCTGTCCTGATTTTGCAATTGTGATATCTCAGGAATATGTTGAGGGAATTTCTTTAAATTTGGCACCAACATCCAATTGGACTCAAGGATGAACTAATTTGATTTTGGAAGTCATAAGTCCCTCAACCTCAAATCTGTGCTGGTCTTGTGAACGTGATACCTCAGGAACATGTTGAGGGAATTTCTTCAAATTTGGCACCAACATCCAATTGGACTCAAGGATGAACTTATTAGATTTTGGAAGTCATTAGTCAAACGTCACTGGGACCTCACATCTGTCCCATTCTTGTGAATCTGATATAATGAGTGGATTTCTTCAAATTTGGTGCCAACATTCATTTGGACTCAAGGATTAACTGTTTTTTATTTTGGAGGTCAAAGGTCAAAATCACTGTACTGTGGACCTTTTGCCTGTTCGTTTTTGTGAAAATGGTATCTCAGGAATGCCTTGAGGGAATTTCTTCAAATTTGGGAACAACATTCACTTGGACTCAAGGATGAACTGATTAGATTTTGGAAGTCATAAGTCACTCTGACCTCACATCTGTCCCGTTCTTGTGAATCTGATATCTCAGGGAGATGTTGAGGGAATTTCTTCAAATTCGGCACATTCGACATTCACTTGGACTCAAGGATGAACTGATCAGATTTTAGGGGTCAAAATCACTCTGGTCTCACACAAAATACACCTTTTTTTGCCATAGCTACATTTCCGAATCATGACAATTTTTACAATAAATGTGAAATCTGAATAAAAGATGAAAGAACAACATTCACCGTGACATCATCATGTTTTTGCAGAAACAGGCCTTTAATTATTTCCTCAACTCGAGACCTGAAGGGAAAACATTTGGTCAGATAATGAATTGTTGAAACTAATCTTGAAACTGTGAAGAATTTGAAGCTTCTTTCTTATCTGGAGAGTCGTCTCATAACCTCGAGGCGACACTTCTCGTTGGTCTCGTCGGGTCACAGACGGCAGGAAACGGCTTCAGGAAATTTGTTTGTTTGTTTTGTTATAATCGCAGCTCTGGAACTTCAGGAATTTTCTTTCAACTTATTTCTCACAAGTGGAAAAACTTCTTCTACTTTCACTTTTTTAAATTCTAATTCTATAATGAAATGCTGGTTTATATTGAAAACATTCAGGTTTCAGAGTTTATTCCTGTAAAGCTCCTGTTTGTTGTTGTTGTTGTTGTTTTAAACGTGAGTTTGCTTTCTGACTTTGAACAGTTTCCAGTGTTTGGGTCAAACAGGTTCACTCTGAAGCCAGTTAAACATGTTTTGGTGGTGAAGTGAAGCTGGAGGTGAGATTCTCTGATTGGCTGAGAAGAATGTTGGTGATGCAACAAACCAAAGAGTCTGAAGCAGGAAACGCTTTGTTGTTGTTGGACGTTTCTCTGGAGTTAATGTTTCTGTTGGAAGACAAGTCCTTTTATTTTTACCCAAACTTAAACCAGAGTTTCTGATGCTTAAATACAAGTTATTTATAGTGTTTTATGTCTCTGAACCCCAACAAGATGTTTCAGGACGTTTTTTTGCTCTTTCTACATTCTCCTCTCTGTGTCCTTTTATATCACTGTAATATATAAAATCTCTGATGATGCAGCTCTATGGAATCAGCACAACCAGAACAAGTCAAACAGTCTTTGTGCAGAATAACACAGTTAGAATGACAGAAACCAGAGAAAAAAGTTGAATTTCTCAGGTGAATTATTTTTAAAAATTGGAATAAAATGGAATTTACAGATAAACACTTTTCCAATTGCACACAAGT
>NC_081536.1:34037115-34132115 GCF_030273125.1 Centropristis striata
TGATGTTTAAAGTTGACCTGCTATCTCCCCCTAAACACCCACTGCACACAACCACATATTCTCAAAGAAAGGACCCTGAATGCTACCTGGATAATAAAATAAATGTCCTCTTCTCATATTTTTCTTCTCCTACCCGACCCTGATCCCCCTCCGTAATATTGTAACATAATTAATGATTATTATTTGTTATTTCTCAGTGTTTGCACATACATCTCACCACCGCTGACTCAGCTGTAAAACTCTCTGAAGCTGATGGAGTCATGCATTCACCAGTCATTCAGTCATTTAGCTGAATAAAAAGATTAAAGGCTGAATAAAATCCACCCACAAGACAAACAAGTGGATCTGATCCTCCCACGCTGTGGATTCAATATCAGTCTCTGTGTGCTGATTAAACAATGATAAACATATGAATTATTGGACGATAGAGCAGTTGGCAGCTGTTTAAACCTCCACACACACACACACACACACACACACACACACACAGCTGAGAAACACTCTGATATCACATCTAGAAATATATAATATATGTGTGTCTTTATAATTGAATGTAAATGTATCACTGGTGTTGGCCCAAATCAATTTGAAAACTTTAGTTTTTTAGTGAAGCAAAGTTTTGTCAGTACACAAAATCATTAATGACTTGGTGCAGATGCAGAATATAACTTTACTTTAATTTTAATACAAATATAAAACAAATGTCCCTATGTATCACTGCCCTAATCAATCTGTGTTCTTCAAATGTTAAAATGTTTTAGTATTTTAGTCGACTAAGATGTGCATCAGCAGTATCAAAATGACCAAAAAAAGAGACAAAATCACTAAAAAAGACACAAAAACACACTAAATGACTAAAAATACACAACAAAAGACACAAAGTGACTAAAAAAGACACAAAATAACTAAAAAAAGACAAAATGACTAAAAAAAGACACAACAAAAGACACAAAATGACTAAAAAAGACACAAAATGACCAAAAAAAGACACAAAGTGACTAAAAAAGACACAAAATAACTAAAAAAAGACACAAAATGACTAAAAAAAGACACAAAATAACTAAAAAAAGACACAACAAAAGACACAAAATGACTTAGAAAGACACAAAATGACTAAAAAAGACACAAAATGACCAAAAAAAGACACAAAATGACTAAAAAAGACACAAAAACACACTAAATGACTAAAAATACACAACAAAAGACACAAAAAGACACAAAGTGACTAAAAAAAGACACAAAATAACTAAAAAAAGACACAAAATGACTAAAAAAAGACACAAAATGACTGGAAAAGACACAAAATAACTAAAAAAAGACACAACAAAAGACACAAAATGACTTAGAAAGACACAAAATGACTAAAAAAGACACAAAATGACCAAAAAAAGACACAACAAAAGACACAAAATGACTGAAAAAGACACAAAATAACTAAAAAAAGACACAACAAAATGACTAAAAAAGACACAAAATAACTAAAAAAAGACACAACAAAAGACACAAAATAACTAAAAAAGACACAACAAAAGACACAGAATGACTATTATTATAATGTAAATATAAATAGTAAACTTAAGGTAAAGCAGAGTAGTTAGCTGCATGTTTTCTGTGTTTCCGTCCCTGCAGGCGAGGTGGGGGACTGGAAGAACCACTTCAGTCCAGAACAGAGCCGCCAGATGGACCAGGCCTTCAACAAACATCTGGCAGGAACCAGACTGGGAGAGAAGCTCAACTACCAGCTCTACTGCCAGTAGCACCTCCTCCTGCTGCTCCTCCTGCTGCTGGAGGAGGCTTCTCTCCAGGCTCAAAGATAAAGAGGGAGCAAGAAGGGAACAAGTGCATTCTGGGAGATCGTCTAATTAAACTCACAAACAGAAACGATTCACAGATCTTATATTTCTCTGCAGCTGTCGGCCAACTAATTATCAGCAGGTTTTGCACTTCAAATCAGATATCAAATGTTAAGATTGATCTTAAAACAGGTGGATTTTAAAACTCTTTGGTCAGCTGTTTCCCCTTCAGTCTAAATTTAACGTTATGACATAATTAATTGCTTTGTTTGATTCAAGAATTTTGCCAATAAACACTCAATATCTCAGCAAAGATGCACCAAATGCATAAAAAATGAATTTATTCAATTCTGACTCTGGGAAACAAAACAAAAATACCTCAACACTGAATCATCTCTGAACTATCTCTTTAACAGTCACACATATTTAGACTTTAATATGTGCAAAAGTGCATAAAAGTTCTTTACATAAAGCATTAAAAAAAAGCATAAAAACATATGAAACAAATAAAAAATAAAGAAAACTCCAACAGCCTGAATGTTTTATTGAACTCTGGCGCCACCTAGTGGTTAAATCAGAAAAAGGCACTTTTAAAATGCCATCCGAATAATAAAATAGGTGTTATAATAAATAATTGAAATAAATAATTGTCACTAAGATGCACAAAAAATTGTTTTCGGGCTGCACAATTAATCAGAATTTTATCTAAATTGCTAAATGGACCAGTGCAATAAATAAATAATACATCACAGGTGGCAAAATATTATACATTTTATAATTTGGATGAAGTATTGTGGTGCTACAGAGATGCAAAATTACAAATTTTACTCGACAGACTGAAAAAAAAAAATTGTTTGGTACAAATCCTTTTCCTTTCTTTAATGATATATATACTTTTCATTAATGATTCTTTCCAATAATCATACCATAATTGCAATATTAGTCAAAATAATTTCAATTTTATTTTATTTTCTTCAAATTCTGCACTGCTGATTTTTAACAAGGCCCCCTAAATTGTTTTTTTTTAATATATATTATTGCAAAATTTAATTCCAATTAAATATTTGACTATGAATTCCTGCTGGTAGCAGAGTATTCAGAGTGATCTCAGTGTACGCATACGGGTTTTAATTTAACACCAGAGTTCATCAGTTCTGTGATTTTCTGCCAAAATAAAACCTGAATGCAGCTAAAGTGTCAGATTGTGTCACATGAATGTTAAAGGTTGTTAAATCAACGACAGCTGAACTCTCCGTAAACTGGCAGCTACCTGAACTCACCACAACCTCATTTTATTTGTGAAACTGTGGCTTTGAAAGGACACTGTGACCAGATTTTGGGCTGTTTTAATTAAACACAATCACTGTTTGTTCTGTATGTGAATGACATGATAAAAAATAAATAAAACTCTTTTCCACATCATTGATTTGATCTCCGTTTATTTGACTTTTCTCTATTTTCCTGCTTGCATATACTTCCAGCACTGACAAAAAAAGAATAAAAAGAATAAAAATCAATAAAAAAATATTATTTTTATTCATTTATTTATTTATTTTTAATACGGACCGGAAGTGAGAATCCCACTTTCTCCTGTACATGTTTTATTGTGAAGGGGCGGACCGGACGCGGAGTTGTCGTTGCTCCGTGGTAACGGTTGCTAAACTAACGGATTATATATGATATATATATAATCATGTATATTGTATTAATATATAATACTTTATCATCAATAATAATAATAACAACAACAACAGCAACAATAATATTAATGATAATAATATTATTAGTAGTATTATTTTATGATATAAATAATTATTATGTAACATACAAACACACACATACACAAATTTCCAGCACTGAAAAAAAAGAATAAAATACGTAATTTAATATTATTATTGTATTATTATTATTATAATTACGATCATTATTATCATTATTATTATTATTATTATTATTGTTATTATTACCATAATTTTCACAATATTAAAAATACTTTTTACACAAACACACACGTACATATACTTCCAGCACTGAGAAAAAATAATAAAAATAATAAAATCAATTAAAAAAATATTATTTTTATTCATTTATTTATTTATTTTTAATACGGACCGGCAGTGAGAATCCCATTTTCTCCTGTACATGTTTTATTGTGAAGGGGCGGACCGGACGCGGAGTTGTCGTTGCTCCGTGGTAACGGTTGCTAAACTAACGGATTTTATATATGATATACATTAATGTATATTGTATTAATATATAATACTTTATCATCAATAATAATAATAACATCAACAGCAACAATAGTATTAATGATAATAATATTATTAGTAGTATTATTTTATGATATAAATAATAATTATGTAACATACAAACACACACATACAAAAATTTCCAGCACTGAAATAAAGAATAAAATACGTAATTTAATATTATTATTGTTATTATTATTATTATTATTATTATTACGATCATTATTATTATTGTTATTTTTACCATAATTTTCACAATATTAAAAATGCTTTTTACACAAACCCACACGTACATATACTTCCAGCACTGAGAAAAAAACAAACAATAAAAACAATAAAAATCAAGCAAAAAGCTTCTTTTTATTCATTCCTTCATTTATTTTAAATTTGGACCGGAAGTGAGAATCCCACACTTACGGTCCAGGTTTTATTGTGAAAGGTTGCACCGGACAGGGAGATGTTGTGGCGCCGTGGTAACGGTTGCTAAGCTAACGGATTATATATGATATACATTAATATATATTGTATTAATATATAATACTTTATCAACAATAATAATAATAACAACAACAACAGCAACAATAATATTAATGATAATAATATTATTAGTAGTATTATTTTATGATATAAATAATAATTATGTAACATACAAACACACACATACAAAAATTTCCAGCACTGAAAAAAAGAATAAAATACGTAATTTAATATTATTATTGTTATTATTATTATAATTACGATCATTATTATTATCATTATTATTATTATTATTATTATTGTTGTTATTATTACCATAATTTTCACAATATTAAAAATACTTTTTACACAAACACACACGTACATATACTTCCAGCACTGAGAAAAAATAATAAAAATAATAAAAATCAATTAAAAAAATATTATTTTTATTCATTTATTTATTTATTTTTAATACGGACCGGCAGTGAGAATCCCATTTTCTCCTGTACATGTTTTATTGTGAAGGGGCGGACCGGACGCGGAGTTGTCGTTGCTCCGTGGTAACGGTTGCTAAACTAACGGATTATATATGATATACATTAATGTATATTGTATTAATATATAATACTTTATCATCAATAATAATAATAACAACAACAGCAACAATAGTATTAATGATAATAATATTATTAGTTGTATTATTTTATGATATAAATAATAATTATGTAACATACAAACACACACATACAAAAATTTCCAGCACTGAAAAAAAGAATAAAATACGTAATTTAATATTATTATTGTTATTATTATTATTATTATTATTACGATCATTATTATTATTGTTATTATTACCATAATTTTCACAATATTAAAAATACTTTTTACACAAACACACACGTACATATACTTCCAGCACTGAGAAAAAAACAAACAATAAAAACAATAAAAATCAAGCAAAAAGCTTCTTTTTATTTATTCATTCCTTCATTTATTTTAAATTTGGACCGGAAGTGAGAATCCCACACTTACGGTCCAGGTTTTATTGTGAAAGGTTGCACCGGACAGGGAGATGTTGTGGCGCCGTGGTAACGGTTGCTAAACTAACGGATTATATATGATATACATTAATATATATTGTATTAATATATAATACTTTATCAACAATAATAATAATAACAACAACAACAGCTACAATAATATTAATGATAATAATATTATTAGTAGTATTATTTTATGATATAAATAATAATTATGTAACATACAAACACACACATACAAAAATTTCCAGCACTGAAAAAAAGAATAAAATACGTAATTTAATATTATTATTGTTATTATTATTATAATTACGATCATTATTATTATCATTATTATTATTATTATTATTGTTATTATTACCATAATTTTCACAATATTAAAAATAATTTTTACACAAACACACACGTACATATACTTCCAGCACTGAGAAAAAATAATAAAAATAATAAAAATCAATTAAAAAAATATTATTTTTATTCATTTATTTATTTATTTTTAATACGGACCGGCAGTGAGAATCCCATTTTCTCCTGTACATGTTTTATTGTGAAGGGGCGGACCGGACGCGGAGTTGTCGTTGCTCCGTGGTAACGGTTGCTAAACTAACGGATTTTATATATGATATACATTAATGTATATTGTATTAATATATAATACTTTATCATCAATAATAATAATAACAACAACAGCAACAATGGTATTAATGATAATAATATTATTAGTTGTATTATTTTATGATATAAATAATAATTATGTAACATACAAACACACACATACAAAAATTTCCAGCACTGAAATAAAGAATAAAATACGTAATTTAATATTATTATTGTTATTATTATTATTATTATTATTATTACGATCATTATTATTATTGTTATTTTTACCATAATTTTCACAATATTAAAAATGCTTTTTACACAAACCCACACGTACATATACTTCCAGCACTGAGGAAAAAAACAAACAATAAAAACAATAAAAATCAAGCAAAAAGCTTCTTTTTATTCATTCCTTCATTTATTTTAAATTTGGACCGGAAGTGAGAATCCCACACTTACGGTCCAGGTTTTATTGTGAAAGGTTGCACCGGACAGGGAGATGTTGTGGCGCCGTGGTAACGGTTGCTAAGCTAACGGATTATATATGATATACATTAATATATATTGTATTAATATATAATACTTTATCAACAATAATAATAATAACAACAACAACAGCAACAATAATATTAATGATAATAATATTATTAGTAGTATTTTTTTTATGATATAAATAATAATTATGTAACATACAAACACACACATACAAAAATTTCCAGCACTGAAAAAAAGAAAAAAATACGTAATTTAATATTATTATTGTTATTATTATTATAATTATCATTATTATTATTGTCATTATTACCATAATTTTCACAATATTAAAAATACACACGTACATATACTTCCAGCACTGAGAAAAAACAAACCAATAAAAACAATAAAAATCGAGCAAAAAGCTTCTTTTTATTTATTCCTTCATTTATTTTAAATTTGGACCGGAAGTGAGAATCCCACACTTACCGTCCAGGTTTTATTGTGAAAGGTTGCACCGGACAGGGAGATGTTGTGGCGCCGTGGTAACGGTTGCTAAGCTAACGGTTGCTAAGCTAACGGCTGAGTCTCCGGTTGAATGACATCATGCTCCAGCTGCGACATGACACCTGCAGACACTAACGGTGAGCCGCTCCTCCTCCCGCCCCGCCCGGTGGCCCGGTGGCCCGGTGGACCGGGGCCAGCCGCCCGGTACCGGCGCTCCGCCCGGTAATAGTCATTCAGCGGGTGTTTTCTGTTAGCTAACGGTGGCTAGCGTTAGCATGGAGCTAGCCGCTAATAGGCTAATGATGCTAACCAGGTGTTGTGGATCAAACTGTTACTCGGTTAAGAAACTGATAATAATTCATGTAAAATAAACAGTTTTCTGTTTAATTTGTGGGGAGAACACCTGTTCAGGACACCTGCTGCCTCCAGGCTCTCCTCTGGGCTTTCATTCATGTTACAAATTACACATTTTAAAGCTATATGTTGATATATTTCATTATAGGAATTGTTTTTAAGCTATTTTATTCACATTACCATTCAGAAGTTTGGAGTCAGATGTTTTGGTGGTGTTATTATTATATTATTATGTTATTATATTATTTTTTCCTTCAATAATGGCTATTATAACAGGTCTAAAACAGTATATTTCACAACAAATTAACATAATAAATCGTTTTTTAACCCCCAAAAGAAGCCAAAAGAAATGTTTAAAATTATTATTATTATTACTATTATGATGATTATTATTATTGTTGTTGTTTCCTTCAATGATGAAATAGAAATACTTTTTTAACCCCAAAAGAAGCCAAAATAAATTATTATTATTATTATTATTATTATTACTATTGTTTCCTTCAATAATGGGTAAGGTAAAGGTTATTTCATTTTTTGATACAGGACTACAATGATTTTTAATTTATTATAGATTAACGTAAATTAAACTGTATTCTGTTTTATTAATGAGGCTGTCCTCTGGGCTTTAATTCATATTACAAATTACACATTTTACAGCTATATGTTGATATATTTCATTATAGGAATTATATTTCAGCTATTTTATTCACATTACCATTCAGAAGTTTGGAGTCAGATGTTTTGGTGGTGTTATTATTATATTATTATGTTATTATATTATTGTTTCCTTCAATAATGGCTACTATAACAGGTCTAAAACAGTATATTTCACAACAAATTAACATAATAAATCGTTTTTTAACCCCCAAAAGAAGCCAAAAGAAATGTTTAAAATTATTATTATTATTACTATTATGATGATTATTATTATTGTTGTTGTTTCCTTCAATGATGAAATAGAAATACTTTTTTGACCCCAAAAGAAGCCAAAATAAATTATTATTATTATTATTATTATTATTATTATTATTATTACTATTGTTTCCTTCAATAATGGGTAAGGTAAAGGTTATTTTTATTTTGATACAGGACTACAATGATTTTTCATTTATTATAGATTAACGTAAATTAAACTGTATTCTGTTTTATTAATGAGGCTGTCCTCTGGGCTTTAATTCATATTGAGAAATTACACCTTTTAAAGCTACATGTTGATATATTTAATTTTAGGAATTATATTTCAGCTATTTTATATATATTACCATTCAGAAGTTTGAGATAAAACAGTATGTTTCACATTAAATTAACATTAGAAATAGTTTTCTTCCCCTAAAGAAGCCAAAATAAATTATTATAATGGTGGAAAAAGTGTTCAGATCCTTTATTTAAGTAAAAATAGTAATATTATACTGTAATAATACTCCAGGCAGGAGTTTTACTTGTATTGGAGTCTTTTTCTAGTTAAAAGTACATAAATTCATATTGAGAGATTACACAATCTAAAGCTATATGTTGATATATTTCATTACAGGAATAATATTTCAGCTATTTTATATTCGTTACCATTCATAAGTTTGGAGCTAGATGTTATGGTGGTGTTATTATTGTTTCCTTCAATAATGGCTATTATAACAGATATATAAACAGAATATGTCACAACAAATTAACATTAGAAATTGTTTTTTCCCCCCAAAAAAGCCTAAATAACAAAACCTTTTATATCTATTTAAAAATGTGTTAGGTAATTTTTTTTTTTTTCTCACAGTGTCTCTAAAAATGTCAGAAAATACATAAAAAATTAAAATAGATTAAAGGGTCGAAGAAATATGTATTCAATGCTCTTGGATTTTTGCTATGAGCTGTACCATGTTCATGAGAATCACCCATGTAATGTTTCTTTGAAATTCTTTGCTGTGCTTTCAAATGAACTGATTAATTTTTATTGGTATTCTAGTCATAAGTCTGTCATAAGGATTGTGTTTTGGTTAGGCGCTTATTCAAATGTTAAAAGTTTAGCGTTATAAGGGCTAAGAACAGAAGGAAGCATGTGATGAGATGATATTTCATAAGATGTTGTGGCAATTTTGGCTTAATGCCATTTTGTTACATAAAAATGGTCAAAATCTCTCCAGAATCCCACATTCAGACACAGATAACAACAGCAGAGTAGAATCCATGCTGTGATTTGGTTTTAGAAACTTTTGACATTTAGTAGATTTATGGCCCCATTTATGCAGCTCACCGACTGTTTAGGGACCCCAGGATGCACAAAGATTCACACACAAGAGGACACAATAACACATTTGTAGTTCATGAGAAAAACTCGGCATGATTTCTGCCCTAACTGCATGAAATTTGCATAAAGTGGGCATGTCTGTAAAGACATCTCGAGGTCAGCGCTCAGGCCAAAAATGGCTAGAATGTAGCCTAACTTTGGAGCGTCACTTCACCTCCTTCCCACAGGACACAATAACACATTTACTGCATGATATCAGCAGAAAGTTGGCATGTCCGTCAAGAGGAGACTTGTGAGTACCCATAGAACACATTTTCATTGGGATATCTTTAGGTCAGAGGTCAAGGGACCCTACTGAAAATGGCTGTGTAAGTTTTAATCTATCTTTTGAACCATTTCACCTCCTTCCTGACAAGATATCACAGCCACAGATGGATTCTTGACATCCTCTACTTTTATATGATCCCAGTATCTCACCAACCTTTTAATGGTTCTGTAGCCCTGCTACTTCGTCTCTTTGTTACATGTGACGACGTCAAAGTTTTTTGACATCCTGTTTATTGCTCTTCTGCTTTCACGATAGTCAGTGTGTCTCTGTGTCTTTCTTATTTATAGACTTCCTCTTTTACACAGAGTGAGTGAAAAACTTCTATTATACATGAGTTCAGTTTATAACAAGTTTCCCAACATCTTAATAATAACAATATATCAACACAATTGCAGTTATGACCATGATTTTCCTTTTTATTTGTTTGGCAACTTTCAAACAGGTTACAATATAAAATGATGGTATATTAAATCTCAGGCAACATTTGATTATATTTCTCATATTCAGCATCTGCAATAATATCTAATTTCCAATATTGTTAACTATGTCTGTGGAAACAAGAAGGAACAACATGTTTGATGGATTCATGATAAAAATAATGCAAAGCAAAAGCTTTAAATGACTTATGCAAAGCTGTTTTGAAAAAAGCTACAATAAAGGAAATGTTGCTTCATAATTGATTCTGGTAATCATCATTAACATATGAAGCTGCATCTTCTTCACCTTTTCTGCTGCGACACGGACGCCTCAGTTTACTGACCGTCTCTCTGTTCAGCCACACGACGTAGACAACAGCCACCAAGAGGGCCAAGATGGCCAAAGATCTCACCACAGACCCTAGAACCAGGACCCAGAGTCCAGGGACTCTGATTCTGGGCCATAAGCCAGAGGTTTCACCTCCACCCTGGGCTTGGGGACCTCTTCAATCACCTTAACATTGTAACGCGTACTGTGGACCCTGTTGTTGACCTCCACTGTGTACCACCCAGAGTCGGTTGTAGTCATGCTGTTGATCTCCAGACGTCCAGTGGTTATGTCCAGGGTGGATCGGCCTTCAAAGGGGCCGAAATAAAACAGAGGAACTGGAGGAGTTTCCACCCACTCAGCCACCAGATCAGCGTTAAACTTCCACAGGATGTTGGTGATCCGGTCCGCCGGAGGAGGCGTCAGGTCCAGCGTCAGTGTCCCGCCGTTCTTCACGTACGTCGGGTTAATTTGAGTGAGAGTGAAGTCCAGCACCACCAACAGCAACACAACCCTCCACAGAGTCTCCATGTCTGCTAATGAGAACAGCAGTCTCTTTTCTCACCAACAAAACCTCACAAGTTAATTTCCGTTTTTCTACTCCTCTGCAGCGTTTCCTTCCTGTGGTGACGTTCTATATAAAGCCTCTGTTGGATGGCGGTAGCAATAAAGGCTCACTGGTCTTCATTATTATGACTTACTGAGCAGGCAGTCGATTCCTAACCTCTAGGCCAGTGGTTCCCAAACAGTGTGCCATGAGACAAGCTCAGGTGTGTCGTGTTGTGTTTGTGACAACCATGAACTATTAATGCAGTTTGACTCTCAGCAGTGTTGCCAAAATGGTAGAGTGGCTGCTACTGGCAGCAGGAGATCATCGTGACCTCATACCTGGTTCAGTTCAGTTCAGCTTTTTTATTTCGAACATGTGCGAGTAACACAACAAAGTAAACTCAAAAACAAACAAATCCAATGAGAATAATCAAAACAAAAATAGCAATAGTCAAACAAAAGCTATCATGTGAACGCAACATGTCTGAAAAGGACATGTTGTTTAGCATTCGGCACAAAAAACAGTTAGGTAGAGGCGCTGTGGTTTGGCTGGTTAAAGCGCCTGCTCTGAACAGCCTCCGACTGGAGTCACCATCACTCACACCTGCTGAAACCACCAAGTGATTTGTGGGTTATCAACATAAAGTGGCTATGTCATCAGCATAAAGTGGGCATGTCAGTAAAGGGACTCGTGGGTACCCACAGAACAACTTTTTTATTCAGAAAACTTGAGGTCAGAGGTCAGGGTATCACTTTTAAAATACTGTTCTTAAATTCTTCTATTGTTAAGATATATCTGTGTCCTCTCTGTTTCTCTGGCTCCAGGTGTTGAGTGATGCAGCAGAAGTTGTGCTCCAGAGGTTCTGGTTCTTTCCTCTTGGAGAGGAACGGCCAGGCCTGCGGCGCCGTCACCGTCACCTCCTGCGACCTCCCGTTCCGCTGCCCCCGCTGCGGCGAGCAGGAGCGCTTCCGCAGCCTGGCCTCGCTCCGCGCGCACCTGGAGTACCGCCACTCATACCGCGCGCCTGACGTCACCTCCGGCGGCTTCAGCATCACTGGGAAGCTCCCCGACCCGCTGACGGCGGCCATCCCCTGGCACGACATGAGCCTCCCGACCCGCCGCGGCCAGCAGGGCGCCGGCCGCCCGCCGCACGTCCGCTCCCTCAGCGACAGCAGGGACAGCGGCTACCTCCACTCCTACGGCTCGGTGAGGAGGCGCACTCAGAGCGTCGGGGTGGGCACGCAGGCCGAGGAGGAGGACGAGGAGGAGGATGAAGAGGAGGACGAGGTGGAGACGGAAGACGAAGATGTAGGAGAAGAGGAGGATGACGACGAAGGTGAAGAGAGAGATGAAAGAAGAAACGAGGAATCGTCCGCCAAAAAGTCCGCTGTGTGTCACCATCACATCAACCACCACCATCTCCCGTTCCTGTCTCCGGCTCCTCTCGGACCGACACCGGACCCCGACCTGGACTTGGACCGGGACCTGGTCGGTGCGTTCAGGTTCATTTTCTTACTTTACTTTTTGGAGCAAAGTTTGTTTTGTTTGGTTTGTTCTTATGTTCACCCTCTGAACCCCAACGAGCAGTTTCAGGGTGCTTTGTTGCTCTTTCTACATTCAACTCTCTGTGTCTTTGTGTTTCACTGCAACATATAAAATCTCTATAAGTCTTTAAGTCCTGCAGCTCTGTGGAATCAGCATAATCAGAACAACTCAAAAAGAATAACACAGTTAGAATGACAGAAACCAGAAATCAAAAATGGATGTCAGATAAATTCCCCTAAAATTACCAAAAAAGACACAAAATTACAGAAAGGACATAAAATGACTTCAAAGAAACATGAACAAAAAGAACTTAAAATTAACAAAAAAAACTGAACCCTCCCCCCCAAAAAGACGTAATATGAACAAAAAGATGTAAAATGACCAATAAAAAGGCATAAAATAAAGAAAAAGATATAAAATGAACAAAAACAGTTTTCTCCACATATTGTACAAATTGAAGTATTGTCCTGTTTCCAGCCTCTCCTGTCCTCTCCTCTCTGCTCTGTGTAAACAGCCTCTCCTGTCCTCTCCTCTCTGCTCTGTGTAAACAGCCTCTCCTGTCCTCTCCTCTCTGCTCTGTGTAAACAAACTTTCATTTGTCACGTGACAGACAAAATTTCCGAAAAAGACACATAATTACCAAAACAAGACATAAAATTTCCCAAAATGACCAAAAAAGATGCAAAAATACCTAAACATTTACCAAAAAATAGTCCACATATTGTACATATTGAAGTATTGTAATGTTTCCAGCCTCTCCTGTCCTCTCCTCTCTGCTCTGTGTAAACAGCCTCTTTACTCTCTGTAGAATAAAGAGATTCTGACACAAATATCAACATTTTAACACAAGTTTTGGTCACTTTTTATAAAAAAACTTTCATAACAGATGATCCGTTCAAGGACTGTCGGAAAGTTCAAACTCTGACGATAATGCCTGTTTTTACAGTTTCTTTCTAACGGTGGATTTTTGGCCCTTTTCGTTTAAAAAAACCCCATACTTTTCAGTGTTTCACTGTATGTTGATAATCCTGATGATCACATCAATCATTGCTGTAACTCGTCTCCTTCGCTGTCGCCACCAGAGCAGAACTCGTACTCCGGTCTGGAGACGGCGGCGGCCTCGGCGGCGGTGCGGCGGCGGCTGGCGAGCATCCTGCGGGCGGCCGACAGCACCATGCAGCGCCGGCTGGCCAAGGTGAGCACGGAGCTGGCCCAGACCGACACGGAGCTGCTGTGTGAGCGCGCCCACTCGCAGCACCTGGCGCAGGAGAGGCAGGAGGTCGCCGACAGGGAGAGGTCGCTGAGCCGGCAGGTGGACGTGGCTGTCATGGTGATCGCCGCGCTGAGGGAGCAGCTCAACGCCTCGGAGAATGAGCTGGAGAGACGAGAGAGGTAAACCCAAAAAATGTACTTCTGTTTTTATTATTTTTAATTTATTTTACATGTATTAACTTTAAAAAAAAATAAATTTTGCATTTATTTTTCATGATTTTTATTTATTTATTTATTTTACATTTATTAACTTTTTCTTAAAATACATTTTACATTTATTTTTCATGTTTTTTTTAATTTTTAATTTATTTTACATATAAACATTTTTTTATAAATTGTACATTTATTTTTCATGATTTTTATTTATTTATTTTTTATTTATTTTACATGGATTTATTCATAATTCATTTTACATTTATTTTACATTTGTTTTCATTAATTATTTTTTTATTAATTTAATATTTATTCAATTTTTTAAATTAATTTTACATTTATTTTTCATGATTTTATTTTCATTTATTTTTCATTTATTTTTCATTTTCTTATTAATTTTACATGTGTTTATTTAATTTTATTAATTTTACATTTAATTAATACATTTTTAAATAATTTTTACTTTATTTTTGCCTTTTATTTTTTATTTATTTTACATTTATTTTGGAATATATTTATTCAATTGCTTTTCCAACTTATTTATTGCTGTATTATTTTCTTTACACATTTTTTCTGATATTTATTTATATTAACACAGACTTTAGACACATTTTATTTTTATTTGACTTTCCTTCATACATTTTATTGAAATAAAAATAAATTAAAATCAGGAAACATTATCAGAATTTAATTTGAAAATCCAACTAATTTAAAGTAAAAAAATATGTGTTTTTTTTTTAATTTATTTCAAAGTTTGTCAATCTAATTGGAAATTCCCTGGTAAAAATATTTCCTTTGTGTCCTCCAGGGAGGTGATAACCATCCAGAAGTTCCTGGAAGCGGCGGCGCGTCAGGAGACGTGCGGTAAAGTTCGAATCCAGCGATTCATCGAGAACCTGCTGAGACGCATCGCTCTGGCTGAGAGACTCGTCGAGTACTACCAGGTCAACGGCAGCCCGCAGCAGTGCAACCACTACAAGGTACAGAGACCCAGATACACCTGGAGAGACTAGATACTCTGCGGAGTAAACCCAAACAGGTGTTTCCAGTTCCCCCTGGCTGGTTAAACCTCTAGTCAGGTGAAAGTTTAGTGAAGTAAAACCAAGTAAGTCATAGGGATGGGCATTGATTTTCGAATCTTCGAATAGTCGTTAAATCATAGAAAATCGAATAGTTCATCATATCTGGAAAAAAAAAGTTGTATTACTGGTGCCTTCCACACGGGGGCAGCGTAGCATTTGATGATACAGTGTGGGGGACTAGATGCCAAGCTGTAGAAGAAGAAACAAACTGAGGAGAAGACACGATGGAGGGATTCCTGCAGCAGCCGTCAAAAAGTTCCATGTGGAGCTATTAAAAAACCCCCAAATGAAACAGAGGTACAATGTGAACCTCTGTTTTCACTTCAGCCATGCACTCTCATATGAGAGCAAAGCACCCGGGTGAAAGCGGCGGGCCGTTGTCACAGCAACAGTCAATTGCGAGCTTTTCCACCAGAAGACGTACATGTGATGACAGACGTATGGAGCAAACGGCGTCCCTCGTCTCAAAGATGATTGAAAAAGACACGCTCTCATCAGCTTCGTTGAAGGTTCCTTGAGGGTTTTTGGAGTGTGATGGCATTTGTTGCGCCAGAGTTCTCAGTCCCATCAAGAAAAACAATTACAACAAGACTTGAGAAACTTTTTGATGACAAACAAGTGAGCCGCGAAGTCTGTTAACGAATATGGAAAATCCGTCTTTGACCACTGATTCATGGACAGCGATGACAACAGAATCATATGTTACAATCACTTGTCGTTACATGCAAAACTACGACAAGACCAGAGCAATGCCAGAGCAGCATATGGCTGAAAACATTGCCAATGTGCTCTCCACCGCTACTACCATCTCAATTTGTGGATAATTTGTCTAACTTTGGACTGGTGAATACCTAAAATCTTTGAGTAGGGCTGCACGATTATGGCCAAAATGATAATCACGATTAGTTTTGATCAATATTGTTATCACAATTATTAATCACGAATATTCATCATGTTAGGGAAAACATCTGTATTTTTATTGCACTACTTTAAAACAAACAATAGGAACAGTTTTTAGTGTGAACACAGAGTGTAGCAGCACATACACACTGTACTGCTACAGAGCTAACTGTTAGCCTGTTAGCAATTTGCAGACTGGATGCTAAAAGGGTTAACATCAACTCCGGCTCTGCAGCTGGGAGAGACTGCTGCTGGAGGACTGTGCCGATTCGACTCGTTCTTACTCTTCTTAACTAGCCATCGGCCCCCGCGACTCGTTAAGAAGAGCATTCGGCCCCGTGGCTCGTTAAGAAGAGCAACCGGCCCAGCGGCTCGTTAAGAAGAGTAAGAACGAGTCTCCAAAAGTCTCCAATAACACCAGAAAAAGTTGCTGGATTTGTTGCCAGTCGCTTTTTTGAAAAATAGTCTCTAAGGGGGTCTGAAAAGTCGCGAAATATAGCAACAAAGTCGATAAGTTGTCAACACTGCTTCGCTGACTTTTACAAATGTTGCATGTTGTTGTGGTGTCGAGTTCTACGTCACATCCCGCTAAGTGTTCTATCCAATCAGCAACCAGGCTTTTTTGAGGGGAGAAAAAGGGCCCTGCCCCCTGGTGGTTGGTGGACTGAAATCATTTTTGTTGTACCATTATTATAGGTCAACTTTCATAAATTTGCTTGAAATTTTCAGCAATTATTCCCCTCTGCATCTAGATAAAATAAATGTCAACTTTCCTCATGATTTTTTTCTCATGAAAAAAAGTGTTTTTTTTGTTTTTTTTAACATGTTTTAGCAATTTTTAAAGGACCTGTGGTCCCATAGAGACCCACAGGGCACACACACAGCCATACTCCCACACACAGAAACACTCACTCACACACACACACACACACACACACATACAGCCATACTCCCACACACACACACACACTCACACACACACACAGTTAGGGTCTTCTGCCTGCTCCGCTGTTGGGGTCTTAACTATTTACCCATAGCTGGGACAGTGGTTGACGGGCACCAGGCCATTTCCGATGGGCCTGCATGCCACGTCTCTGGGGCCCACTGCTGCTCCGAGATCCCGTACAACTTAGCCTGGGACCGTAAGGGACCAGTTACCATGTGCGCCACGGGGAGGCGTGTACGAGATCTTGGCGGTGGAGAGGCTATGTACCGGCTGAGGAGGATTACTCACTCGTCTCCTCTTTTCGCCCCTGGAAACAAGGAGCTAGCCGGTGGCAGTAGCTGAAAGCAGAGAGAAGCAAGCAGAAGCAGCATGCAACATGCACTAACTACAAGCACTACTACTCCAACACTACTGCACAGACGCATCACACGCCCTGTGTGCGAACACACACACACACACACACACACACACAGCCATACTCCCACACACACCACACACACACACACACACACAGCCATGCTCCCACACACACACACACACACACACAGCCATAATCCCACACACACACACACACACAAATATACACAAATATACATGCACACACACAAATATACACACACACACACACACACATACATGCACACACACGCACACACACACACACACACACACACACACAAGCATGTCTCTGAAACAAACACACACACGTTCATACATACACACACAAATACCCACCCACACACGCACACAACACAGACACACACACACACACACGGACACACACACAGCCGTAAACATACATGCACACACAAACCCACATATACACACAAACACACACACACACACAGTTAGGGTATCAGGTCTTGTCATGAAGTCAGGGCCAACCAGAGATGTTTTTTTGACAGTGACCTCATCCTGAGCTGACATCTTCTGGTCCTTCTCACAGGTGTTAGACCAGAGACCAGGTGAGCTTCCCTCCTCAGGTTGAGTTTTGGACAGGGATGAGCTCTCTCTGAGATCTCTGTGTGAGAGTTTTAAGGTGGGGTGTTTCCTCTGTCCTCTGCTGTGTCATTGTTATCCTCTTCTTCATAATCAACTAACACCAGAGGGGTGGACCTCCACTCACTTGAGCTCCCTGAGTGGATAGATTTGTCTGGAGAACAGGAGGGGAGTTTGTGTCCAGATGACAACCCGTCAGGATTGTCCATACGTTCACAAGAAACCGGGTTAACGCTCCCCTTTGTCCGTTTAATCTTTGTGTGTACCGCCGTCAATTTGGTCTTGAATTGAGTGAAAAGGGATTTCACTCTCTGCAACACCTTCCTGCATGCTCCGCAACAAGAGGACATGAAGCAGTGGACTCTTGAGGATCCGTCACTCAGTGAGGCTTCAATTGTCTCTGACAGGACAGAGTCGACCTCAGAACGTAAAGAGTCAGACTCTGAATCACCGCTTTCTGACTCAACAGCCGAATCCTGTTCTGGTGCTGGCTCAACATTCTCCATCTCTACGGAGGTCACCTCTCCCAGAAATGGAGATCCAGAATTTGCCTGATAGGTATTTTTAACTGTCGAGTCCCTGCTGCCTGTCCTGACATCCTCGTCGACATGTTCTGCTCCTGAAAGCACCACAGAGGGTCCTGGTGTTTCATCCATGTCACTGCAGAGACTGTCCTGTTTGTGGCCAGAGGACAGTTTGCCTGAAGATGACAATCTTTCAGTATTGCCAGGACATTCACGAGAAACTACGTCAAGGTTTCTCTTTTTCAACTGACTAAAGCAACTCCACCAAGGTGACTTTTTCCTTTGCTCTTTCTTTGTGTCCTCTGTCGATTTCACGTCCTTTCTCTCACAACCTAAATGTTTCGGTGTCATAAAGGTCTTAAATTGAGTGAGGCGGGATTTCAGCGTCTGTGCAACGAACACCTTCCTGCATGCTCTGCAACAAGAGGACATGAAGCAGTGGACTCTTGAGGATCCGTCACTCAGTGAGGCTTCAATTGTCTCTGACAGGACAGAGTCGACCTCAGAACATAAAGAGTCAGACTCTGAATCACCGCTTTCTGACTCAACATCCGAATCCTGTTCTGGTGCTGGCTCAACATTCTCCATCTCTATGGAGGTCACCTCTCCCAGAAATGGAGATCCAGATTTTGCCTGATAGGTTTTTTTGAATGTCGAGTCCCTGTTGCCTGTCCTGACATCCTCGTCGACATGTTCTGCTCCTGAAAGCACCACAGAGGGTCCTGGTGTTTCATCCATGTCAGTGCAGAGACTGTCCTGTTTGTGGCCAGAGGGCAGTTTGCTTGAAGATGACAATCTGTCAGTATTGCCAGGACATTCACGAGAAACTACGTCAACGTTTCTCTTTTTCAACTGACTAAAGCAACTCCACCAAGGTGACTTTTTCCTTTGCTCTTTCTTTGTTTCCTCTGTCGATTTCACGTCCTTTCTCTCACAACCTAAATGTTTCGGTGTCATAAAGGTCTTAAATTGAGTGAGGAGGGATTTCAGCGTCTGTGCAACGAACACCTTCCTGCATGCTCTGCAACAAGAGGACTTGAAGCAGGTGGAGTGGACTTTTGAGGATCTGTCACTCTGTGAGGCTTTAATTGTCTCTGACAGGACAGAGTCAACCTCTTTAGTGAGTGCCCTTGCAACGATCCCCGTGAACTGCGGCGTTATGTTCACTGGTAAGTCCGCACAAACTATTTCACGGAAAGCCTCAACAAAGTCGTTTTTTAAACACAGCTGGAGGTGGTCATCTGTGATGACAAAGTTGTCCCCAAGAAGCTCAGAGAGCCGTCGTTGGCCGAACACCCCACACGCCTGGCCAGAGAAGGGACTGCTCCTGGCTGAGGTATCGGGTTGGGGAGGAAGGTCATTCATGGCCGCAGAGAGAATATCAGTGATAACTTCTATGACCATCCTTAGAAACTGTACAGATATGTTCACCAGCTCCTCCTGCACCTCACTGTTGAAAACACCTTTGCTGATTTCATCCCACTCGTTTGGAAGGCTGTCAAAGAATTTCGTTATGATGCTGATAAGGATGTTTCTCAGGCCCAGGTGCTGGGCTAATGCTGCTTCTATATGGTCCTGTTGGAGACCCTCTGGATGTCCTGTCTGTCCTGAAGGTCCAGGGGTTGATTCCAGGTCTTCCTCAGTCACAGAAGAAACTGGATGCTCTGCTGAATCTGTGCTTGGTAAGACATGGAGACAGTCTTGGTAAAGCTCTTCAGTCTCTGGTTGGACATCCTCATACTTCACATTGTCAGTCATCTCCAGAGGGACAAAAGGAAGGACTGCTTCCTCAGCAGGACTGATGTCCTTACTGGAGCCGACTGAGGCAGTGGGAGATGCCTGATGAGGACCTTCAGACTCTGAATCACCATTTTCTGACTCAACATCCAAATCCTTTTCTGGTGCTGGGCCAACAGTCTCTGTTGGTTTTGATCTGAAATCCATCTCTACGGAGGTCATCTCTGCCTGAAATGGAGGTCCAGATTTTGCCCGATAAGCGTTTTTAGATGCAGAGTCCCTGCTGGCTGACCTGACATCCTCTTCGACATGGCTCCCCCTGGAGCCAGCTGACACAGTGGGAGAGGTTTGTTTAGGAGATGCACAGTTTGATGACTCAATCCTTGTGAGACGTTCCTGGTCAATGTTGTCGGTCTCTGTCGTGACGTTCTCATCATTCCAAGAATCCGTAATCTCCAGAGGGACAGAGGTCTGGTCTGGTTCTTCAGCAGGCTTGATGTCTTCACTGAAGTCAACTGAGGCAGTGGGAGAGCCAGACTTTGAGTCACTGCTTTCAGAATCTACACCCTCCTCCACATTCTGCTCTGTTGACTTTCTCTTTGGTCCCCCAAAGAGCTTGAACACAGACTTCACATTTTTAATGACTGTGTTGACCATACCACTTGACGATTTCTCAGCCGTGCTGTCACAACACTCCTGTGTGCTGACAGTCACAGTGTTCTGGCTGAGATTGTCATCATCTATGTCCGGGGACACATCCAGATGTTTGGAAGTCGAGTCCCTGCTGGTTGACCTGACATCCTCGTCGACATGTACCTCTCCTTGGAGCATCTGGGCGGGTCCTGGTGTTTCACCCATGTCTGTGCAGAGGCTGTCATCCATCAATTCTTCACTGACATTCACTGGTGGCAAATCCATTACTTTTAGAGAGACAGATGTCAGTTCAGCCTCCTCAGCAGCCAAGAAGTCCCTGGAGCCAGCTGAGACAGTGGGAGACATTTTTTCAGGAGACTCACAGTTGGGTGACTCAATCCTTGTGAGACGTTCCTGGTCAACCTGCTTGGCCTCTGGTGTGACGTTCTCATTACTCCAATAATCAGCCTTTTCCAGAGGAACAGAGGTCTGGACTTCTTCTTCAGCAGCCTTAATGTCTTCACTGAAGTCAACTGAGGCAGTGGGAGAGCCAGATTTCGAGTCACTGGTTTCAGACTCAACGGCCTCCTCCACATTCTGCTCTGTTGACTTTTTCTTTGGTCCCCCAAAGAGCTTAAACACAGACTTCACATTTTTAATGACTGTGTTTACCATTGTTCCTGAGGATTCTTCAACATTGCTGTCACAACACTCCTGTGTGCTGACAGTCACAGTGCTCTGGCTGACCTTCTCATCATCTATGTCTGTGGATACATCCAGATGTTTAGATACCGAGTCCCTGCTTGCTGACCTGATATCCCCGTCAACATGTACCTCTCCTGGAAGAACCATAGAGGGTCCGGATGTTTCACCCATGTCTGATTGCAAGTTGTCAACTGCCAAGTCCATCACTTTTAGAGGGGCAGATGTTAGTTCAGCCTCCTCAGCAGCCAAGAAGTCCCTGGAGCCAGCTGAGACAGTGGGAGACGTTTTTTGAGGAGACTCACAGTTGGGTGAATCAATCCTTGTGAGACGTTCCTGGTCAACGTTTTCAGCCTCTGTTGTGACGTTTTCATTCTTCCAGGTGTGGTCTGCTGCTTCAGCAGGCTTGATGTCTTCACTGAAGTCAACTGAGACAGTGGGACAGCCAGACTTTGAGTAACTGCTTTCAGACTCAACAGTGTCCTCCACATTCTGCTCTGTTGACTTTTTCTTTGGTCCCCCAAAGAGCTTGAACACAGACTTCACATTTTTAATGACTGTGCTTACCATTTTTCCTGAAGATTTCTCAGCCGTGCTGTCAAAACACTCCTGTGTGTTGACAGTCACAGTTTTCTGGCTGACATTTTCATCCTCGTCGACATGTTCCTCTCCTTGGAGCACCTGAGAGGGTCCGGGTGTTTCACGCATGTCTGTGCAGAGGCTGTCCTTCATCAATTCTTTACTGACAATCTCT
This sequence comes from Centropristis striata, assembly GCF_030273125.1. Taxonomy (NCBI): domain Eukaryota; kingdom Metazoa; phylum Chordata; class Actinopteri; order Perciformes; family Serranidae; genus Centropristis; species Centropristis striata. The sequence continues at coordinate 34,059,700 of NC_081536.1, forward strand.
GGTTGCAAATCTTCAACTGCCACGTCCATCAATTTCTGAGAGACAGATGTGAGTTCATCCTCCTCAGCAACCAAGACATCCATTGAGCCAGTTGAGACCGTAGGAGACGTTTTTTCAGGAGACTCACTGTTGGGTGACTCAATCCTTGTGAGACGTTCCTGGTCAACCTTCTTGGCCTCTGGTGTGACGTTCTGATTACTCCAACAATCAGCCTTTTCCAAAGGGACAGAGGTCTGAACTTCTTCTTCAGCAGGCTTTATGTCTTCATTGAAGTCAACTGAGGCAGTGGGAGAGCCAGACTTTGAGTCACTGGTTTCAGACTCAACAGTGTTCTCCACATTCTGCTCTGTTGACTTTTTGTTTGGTCCCCCAAAGAGGTTGAACACAGACTTCACATTTTTAATGACTGTGCTTACCATTTTTCCTGAAGATTTCTCAGCTGTGCTGTCAAAACACTCCTGTGTGCTGACAGTCACAGTTTTCTGGCTGACATGTTCATCCTCGTCGACATGTTCCTCTCCTTGGAGCACCTGAGAGCGTCCGGGTGTTTCACCCATGTCTGTGCAGAGGCTGTCCTTCATCAATTCTTTACTGACAATCTCTGGTTGCAAATCTTCAACTGCCACGTCCATCAATTTCTGAGAGACAGATGTCAGTTCGTCCTCCTCAGCAACCAAGACATCCATTGAGCCAGCTGAGACCGTAGGAGACGTTTTTACAGGAGACTCACAGTTGGGTGACTCAATCCTTGTGAGACGTTCCTGGTCAACCTTCTTGGCCTCTGGTGTGACGTTCTGATTACTCCAACAATCAGCCTTTTCCAAAGGGACAGAGGTCTGAACTTCTTCTTCAGCAGGCTTTATGTCTTCATTGAAGTCAACTGAGGCAGTGGGAGAGCCAGACTTTGAGTCACTGGTTTCAGACTCAACAGTGTTCTCCACATTCTGCTCTGTTGACTTTTTGTTTGGTCCCCCAAAGAGCTTGAACACAGACTTCACATTTTTAATGACTGTGCTTACCATTTTTCCTGAAGATTTCTCAGCTGTGCTGTCAAAACACTCCTGTGTGCTGACAGTCACAGTTTTCTGGCTGACATTTTCATCCTCGTCGACATGTTCCTCTCCTTGGAGCACCTGAGAGCGTCCGGGTGTTTCACCCATGTCTGTGCAGAGGCTGTCCTTCATCAATTCTTTACTGACAATCTCTGGTTGCAAATCTTCAACTGCCACGTCCATCAATTTCTGAGAGACAGATGTCAGTTCAGCCTCCTCAGCAACCAAGACGTCCCTGGAGCCAGCTGAGACCGTGGGAGACGTTTTTACAGGAGACTCACAGTTGGGTGAATCAATCCTTGTGAGACGTTCCTGGTCAATGTTGTAGGCGTCTGTTGTGATGTTTTCAGGCTTGATGTCTGCACTGAAGTCAACTGAGGCAGTGGGAGAGCCAGACTTTGAGTCACTGGTTTCAGACTCAACAGTGTCCTCCACATTCTGCTCTGTTGACTTTCTCTTTGGTCCCCCAAAGAGCTTAAACACAGACTTCACATTTTTAATGACTGTGTCTACCATACCGCTTGGCGATTTCTCAGCCGTGCTGTCACAACACTCCTGTGTGCTGACAGTCACAGTGTTCTGGCTGATATCGGCAGACACATCCAGATGATCAGATTTTAGGTCGCTGCTGGCTGACCCCATCATCTCATTTATATTTCCTGCTGAAGTGGGTCCTGGTGATAAGACCCTCACCACATGATGCTGCTCTGGCTGGAAGGATTGGGTGGGTGGGGGAGTTGAGGTCTGCTGCACTGCAATGTTCTCAAACTCTACATGACCAGCCGACTTCTTTGAATCAGAGCTCTGGTCGTCAGGACTTGAAGAGCTGTCCAAATTCTGTTCTGCTGCCTGTTTTCCCCGTTGGAAGAAGAACTTGACACGCTTGAATATAGACAAGCTTTTGCCGGCAGATTCCTCATCAGAATCAGCAGTCGTCTGCGAACCTTGTCCTGATGGTCCGGGTGTTGAATCCATCTCTTCCTGTGTAGATCCTCTGTGTTCTGCGAACACTTTACGGAGGCCAAAAAACCTCGTCAAATGTCGCTCCACCCTTTGGCCGACCCTACTTGCCACTGTGGTTTCTTGCTCTGTCTTGGAGCTTTCCTCAGCCTTCCATCGAGAGACGTCCTGCACCAGCTCCGTGACATTGCAGTAACTCTGATCCAGAATCTGTGAGAAGAGGACCTCTGCAATTTCAGATGTACTGGAGACGCTTGAAGAGCCTGTAGACTCTGAGTTCTTCTCCTCCCTGCTGGAGGGTTGAGAGTTTCGACCTGCCATTCCTGTCAAATGCTGTCACTTGTTGACAGTTTTCTAAATATAAGTGGACAGTTTACAGGGCTTCTTGTCACTACGTTAGATCAATTAGCTCATTAGTCCACCTAGCTCATTAATCCACCTAGCTCATTAGTCCACCTAGCTCTCATTAGTCCACCTAGATCTATCTATCTATCTATCTATCTATCTATCTCAAACAGTTCAGAATTCATTCTTGGCTTCTATATATAAAATAGAACAGAATGCTGATGATGTCACATCGACATCAGAACACAGAAAGCTTTGATGTGATGAATGTTGGTGATGTCATGTCGATGATGTCACGTTTACTTTGATCTCTACAGCATTGATGTGTTGAAGACACACACACACACAGACACACACACGCACGCACAAACACAATCACACACATGAACACACACACACAAAAATTCACAAAGGATCACACAAACGCAAACACTCACACACACACTCACGAACACACCACACAAAAACAAACACACACAAAACACACACACAGACACACACACAGCACACACACAAACACACACATAACACACACACACACACACTCATACACACATACCACACACACAAACACATACACACAAATGCAAATACACACACAAATGCAAATAGTCACACAAACACACACACACAAACACAAACAATCACACAGAATCACACAAACGCAGACACACAAACACACACACACACACACACAAACACACACACACACACACATAAACACGCACACAAACACACACACAGCACAGACACACACACAGCACACACACACACACACACACACAAACAAACGCAAACACACACAAACACAATCAAACACAAACAGTCACACAGAATCACGCAAACACACTCACACACACACACACAGCACAGACCCACACACACAGCACACACACACACAGCTGTTTTATTTTTTTTATTTATTTAACCTTTATTTAACCAGGAAAGTCTTATTGAGATTAAAAATCTCTTTTACAAAAGAGTCCTGGCCAAGACAGGCAGCAGCACAGTTAATTACAGACAATGATTTAAAAACAACAGAGAACATAAAAATAGAGTCACAGTCAGAACATCATCAAACAAAGCATGTACAGACAGAAGAGCCAGCTTCAACATCATGAAGTAAGGATTTAAACATGTAATGAGAAACCAGCTCCTTAAGTTTTAGTGCATTTTGCAGCTGGTTCCATGAAAAAGGAGCAGCATAACTAAATGCCCTTTTCCCCAGTTCAGAACGGACTCTAGGCACAGTAAGTAAAAACAAGTCCTCAGAGCGGAGCTGATACTTTCCTGTGCTTTTCTGAGTTACATACTTCTGCAGGTATGTAGGAAGAACACCGAGGATGGTTTTATAAATAAGGATATGCCAATGATGGAGTCTGCGGGTGGACAGGGCAGACCATCCAACACCAGCATACAAAGTGCAGTGGTGCGTGAGGGTTTTAAAATTTGTAACAAATCTCAGTGCTCCATGGTAGACCGTGTCCAAAGACTGTAGGCATTTTGAAGATGCATTCATATATAAAACATCACCATAATCCAACACAGACAAAAAGGTTGCAGCAACACGTCTTTTTTTGGCTTCAAAAGAAAAACAAGATTTGTTTCTAATGTAAAAACCTAATTTTATCTTTAGTTTTTTCAAAAGCTGCTGGATATGAGGTTTAAAAGAGAGAGCATCATCAATTATAATTCCCAGATATTTATATTAAGACACAGATTCAATGACAGAGCCCTGCAAAGTGGTGATAGGAAGGAGGTCCGAGGGCTTTTATTTAGCTTTTGTGAACAGCATGAGCTTTGTCTTTTCAGCATTTAAAACAAGTTTTAAATCACACAGGTTACGTTGCACAGTGTTAAAAGCAGTGTGTATGTGCTAACATGCTAACAGTTAGCTCTGTCACAGTACAGTGTGTATGTGCCAACATGCTAACAGTTAGCTCTGTAGCAGTACATTGTGTATTTGCTAACAGGCTAACAGTTAGCTCTATAGCAGTACAGTGTGTATGTGCTAACAGGCTAACAGTTTGCTCTGTAGCAGTACAGTGTGTATGTGCTAACATGCTAACAGTTAGCTCTGTAGCAGTACAGTGTGTATGTGCCAACATGCAAACAGCTAGCTCTGTAGCAGTACTGTGTGTATGTGCTGCTGCTGCAGGAGGTGTAGTGCAGCCCTAGTCTACATTGCTAGTAAATTTCTGTTAAAATGTTTAAAGCAGTTATAATTTGCCCCTCGGGTTTTAACCTGTCACAGATTGTGCCATGTCATTGTATGTCCTCAAAATTTCATGAAGTCATTGTGTGTCCGGAAATGTCATGAAAAAGTCATTGTATGTATTCGAAATTTCAGTATGTCCTCAAAATAAAGTTGTATGTTGTCAAAATTTCATGAAATAAGTCAGTATGTTGTTCTGAGAGCTCTCACTGTGTGCCCCATGTCATAGTATGTCGTCAAATTTTCATGAAAGAAGTCATAGTATTGTACGTTGTCAGTATTTCATGAAATGTCAGTACAGTGTTTCCCATACACAGACCATTCTGTGGTGCACAGCCACAATGGAGACCGGCCGCCACAAAATGATTATGCTTTTTTTCCCTCTCTAGTGGATTAAAAAAAACCATGTTTGGACAGAAGAGCAGCGCTGCTTTGGGCTCTATAACGTTAAAAAACCCCACCACATTCACACCAATAAATAAATGTTAATGTTAAATGTAAAATGCCGATCTCAGAGCTGGCAAGACTCTCCGGTAACGTTAAGGCATATTGAATGGTTGCCGCAAATGCCGTTAACAGGACGAGAGCAGTCAAAACGGCTGCTTCAAGCTAGCTACATCGAGGGTAGGTACGCTCCCTGTTTTCAAAGTAAAAGCACAAATTCTATCGTTATAAAGGGCAACGGGTGTTGTTTTTTGGGAATGTAACCAGGAGTGCGTTGCTCACGGCGGCTAGCTTGAGTAGCGCAGACTACTATGCCCACAGTCAAATCAAAAAGAACAGACCAGATTTTTTAAGTTGTTATTATTAGGGCCACGGGGCAATTGCACCGAGCACTGGTCCCATACAGCAATAGCATTAGGGACCAGTGCTCGGGGCAAAGAGAGTGTATTAATCCACGTTTCGATAGGTCATATAGTTTTTTATCAATCCCTGTTCAATGACCATGATCATTTTTGGAGAAATTCTGAGATTATAATGGGTGTGTATTGCACGGAATGTTCGTGTCACAGTGTGTGACATCATCACCAGAGTGTAGAGGGAGAGAAAAAACTGACAAAAAATGAATTGAAAACTGCGCTCCAGGCCGCAAATTCCACTCTACAGAAATAATTTATACATAGAAACGTAGGAAAATTAGTCTTCTCACTCACAATCCTCTGGTAAAGCTGTCAGAGTTATAGTGGAAGCTATATAGCTATAGCCTATGTGGAAGTACCAAAAACTGCAATTCCTCGACTCGCCGCTTGAGGCAGGCTGCAGAAGGGAGCAAGTTAGATTGACTCTCATGTTAAAATGTCTCTATTAAAATGCCTCTACTCTCAAAAGCTGATTCCTGCTTCCATGCCAACTCTGAGGGGGGTGAATTATTTTATATCTCACTATTTTAAGTTTCGAAAATTCTGCATAATGAAGCGGTCCCCGCTCTGAGTGACAGGTGACGTAGCGGACGGCACTAGCCGCTAGCTGTGTGTAGCTGCTAGCGCCGTGGCTAATTCACTGGAAACTTTACCACCTGCTGTGTGGTGAGCTGTACCACTGCTCCACAAGAAGCCCAGGCTCCAGTTGTTGGTGAGTGTTATTCTCGTTTTATTTTATTTATAAATGATCATTTATTAGCGTTTACAGTAGTTTGTTAGCCAGCTAATGCTGCCTTCGATGCTAACGGGAGTGGAGTAAAGAAGATATTATTAAACCGGTATGGTGACTGAAGTCATAAGTAATACAGAAGTGTTATAATTTATTTTTGTAATACTTGGAGTCAAACACAGCGTCTGTGTGTTTGGAAAATAAAGCTTCACCATGTTAGTATGGTAACATGATGCAATGTTATGAAATGATGACTAAACTTACCATTGCATCAAGTTACGGTGCGTTCAGACCGGACGCGTAGCGAATATTTCGCGCGACAAGATTACATACAAAGTCAATGCAAACACGCGAATAGACGCGAATTTTTGCCGGCGGCGCGAATCGCGGGTTTCGCGCGACACGAATGCCGCGATTGACGCGAATGTCGCGGCGCGAATGAAACAACGCGAATTCGCGTGAGTTCAATAAATTCAACTTTGGCGAAATATTCGCGTGACGCTGTGTCGGGACAGCCTATCAGCGTTGAGATTCTGGACGACAGTGTCCGAGATACATACATGAGAGAGAGGAGAAAAGAGGCAGGAAGGAGGAGTGGGTCGGCAGGAGGGAAAAAGGTGGAAGTACTCTGCGGTCCTCTCTCCGTGCTGAGTGCGCCTCCGGATGATGTCACTCACCCAGACACCACGGCGTGTTTTCCGACGTATCTCGGACTTCCAGAGCAGGTACAGGGACGCTATGCTTGTCATGGTTGATGACAGAATGAAATGGAGGGAATTATTTGGCGCTAAATAGTCTCTTGGGCGAAAATTTGCGTTGCGTTACTCGCGCGAGTGACGCGAATTAAATTCAATTCTCGCGCGTATCAACTCGCGCGAGTACACGACGCGAAAATTCGCTACGCGTCCGGTCTGAACACACGGTTAACGCTACACTCGGCCCAATTTATCGTGTTCATCCGTGTGTAATTACAATAATGTCTGTGTAATTAAAAAGCATCACATTTCAGCATGGTTCAGAAATAACGGAGTTTGTTATAAAGACTCAGACTGTGAAATATTCGGTAACGTAAAATTTGACGCCCCAGACTTTATCTTTTTTATTTAATATCAGTATCAAAGCAGGCATTTTAATATTAAAACACTCCAGAAACCGACAGGTTGTGATCGACTTAAGTTAACACATAACGTTAAGTCTGAATTTCAGGAGGAACTGTGCAAAGCATGATAACGTTTACTAACAGGCTATATTGAGAGTAGTTAATGCTGTTGAATGTGTTTCCTTATCCCAAACAATAATCAGTATATTAAAACTGAAATGAAAATAAAGCCTGTCCGTTGTAACACATATTTTACTTACATCTCTATTTGTCTGTGTAAAGTTTTCCTCTGCAGGTGATGCAGACAAGGTGGACCTCTGACGCTCCACCTGAGACAACTGGACTCAAACACATCAACAACTTATCAATATCTGAGGTTACATATTGATGTTTTTATATATAAGTGTAGTTTGACTTAAATATTTTGCTGCTGTAGTGTTTTTACGTTTCTGCATTAAATCATATTATTAAAAGCACACATTTACCAGCTTCCTGATTGTATTCTCACATTTTTAAAATTAGACATATATCACATGGAATAAGAGTTGAACATAAATGCTTAATGTTTTATCTGTGTTGTATTATTTCAGATATTTGAAATCTAACATTTTCACACAGCAATAAAGACAACGTTAGCTCAAATGTAAATCTGATTTATTGAAATGCATAAAAAACAACAAGGTGGACAATATTTAATTCTAGAAAAGTTCTCCATGATGGTGAGCAGCTTGACCTCTGACCTCCCCCATGCTGCTGCTGCTGCTGCCGTCACAGTGGAAGAAGGAGACATCTGGGCAGCTCTTCCTCAAAGAAGAGGAGAAGGTCTTTCCACCACAGTCCACCAGCAGACACTGATGTCCAGCAGCTCACTGGAAACAGAGCTGTCACCAATGATTCACACTGACTATGGGAGGACAATAAATGAGAGTATTAAATGCTTCAGGTAAAAAATATATATAACAAAAAGCTATGAAGAATGCCTAAATAATGTTGAAAACACTAGTGTGAGACATTTGAAGGATAAAATGGAAGAAGGGATCCACACCTCAAAATATAAAACATTATTCAAATTAATTGTGATTAAATGTGATCATAATGTCAGCTGTCTAAAGTCAAGTTACCAAGACTGGAAGTTAAATTTATTGACAAATGTACTGAAATAAGTAAATGTAAATATAAAATGGCCTTTCTGTCTTAATTGATATTCCAGATAATAATCCCGGACAGTCTGTCAGTGTCACATCATAAAGGTAAATGCATACTGTTTAATAGCGCTGTGGGGGATTATCATTTTAAACGTTAACTGATACGCCCTGACACATCTACACTGAGAAACAACTCGCAGATTTACTAATGTAATACGTTTGTTTTAATCATACCTGAGTAGAAGTTATTAATAAGCAAAAAATATAGAATTATGTGCCAGTATCAATCCAACATCTACGGTAAGAATACTAACCTAATTACATATCACTCAGCTCATAATAACGTTTAATCAAGGGTCATCGAAAATAAACAACTTCTAGCTAAAGTAAAATTAAATTAAAATTCAGGTTAACATGTTTGTCTCATGTAAGTATCCGTAAACGCTATGTTTATTCAAGGTAACACTGGCGACATTACTGCAAGTCTCGACAAAACCGGTATTTCAAATTACCCTAATTATATATCTAATACAAGTTGAAGCTGCTGTGGTAAAGTTTTAGAGTAACTTACCGTGAGTTAAGCAGTGTAAACTGGGACACCAACAGACGGGAACATCACGGCAGTGTTAGTCAGCGAGCCGGCCGGCTGCTGTCCGTCCCGGTGTAGCATGTAGCCTAGCTTGTTAGCTCCGGTGGCCTCCGCTAGCTTGGTAGCTTCAAGCTAAGTGGACGTGTTTCGGCCGCCTTAGCTGCAGCTCTATGTCCATTTTTGGATTATCCGGGGGAGTTGGGCGGAGTCAGCTTTGCCAAAATGGCAAATACCTGCTTTGTACCTTAGGTAGTTTCTTTATTTTATTTATTTTATTTGTGTTAATATATTTTATTGTTACGTTTTTTTTAGTTTACCCAAAAAGTTAGAACAAGTTATTGGTTGAGGTAGGTCTTCAGTTAATTATTTGAAATAAAAACCTCCAATTGAAGTTGTTTTGTGCAAATCGTTCCTGTCACAGAATCTAAAGATTGAACTAGTTGGGGTGAGGAATGAAACCAGGCAGGGTTCTGGTAAAATTGTTTTTAGTTGTCTTCTCTTAAAGAACTTACTTTTAAAGAAGTAAGATTGAGCTGAATAATTCCAAATGCTGTAGCTTTGTAGTGTCTCAGCAGGTGACTCTGGAGAACAATAGATACAGGTTTTTTCATATGGCAGCTTCAGAAAGTGTTGAACGCGGCCCATTGCATAGATGGTCAGATCAACAGCTCTTCCACGTCAGAGAAGCAAAGTAAGCTGTTGGTTGTTGTTGTTGTTTACTTTATACACACAGTTTATCGCGTGTTCTCGTTATCTCCCGTGTATAAGGCTGGCTCGCTATGCTGCCGTAACGCGCCCGGTGGAAATCCCCAGTGTGACACTCGAGTCCCCCACCGGTGTCAGTGGAGCACCACACAATGCTTCCTGGTCTGTGGGAAACACTGCAGTAGGTCATAAAAGTTCTGTCATTGTATAGTATGTCATTAAAAATATAATGGAAAAGGTCAGTATGTCTTTAAATGTCATGAAATAAGTCAAAGTATGTCGTCAAAATTTGATGAAAAAGTTATAGAATGGCAACGAAATGTTCTGAAACGTTCCTTATCCAATCCAATCCACTTTATTTATATAGCACAAAAAACGAGTAGAAAATAACAGGACAGTAAAATGCAATAAGATAAAATAAATTAAAAATAGGATAAAAATAAATAAAATAAAATGTAAAATCTACTGCACGCACAAAATAAAATATGCATGTATACAAATAAAATCATAAAATCAACACTCTACGTGGTGTTTACAAATGCTGCAGACGAATCTAAAAGTACCAGGACAGCACAATGACCAGAGTCAGTAGATAAAAAGATGTCATTAAAAACTTGTTTGTTCTTGTTTGTTTATAATGGTAATAGTAATATACCATTAACCCTGTGGTCTTGGGCTCCTTTTTGAACCAAAATAATTTTCATTATATAGCTCAACTTTCATAGAATTGCTTGAAATTTTCAGCAATTTTGCCCCTCTGCATCTAGATAAAATAAATTTCAACTTTCTTCATAATTTTTTTGATGAAGAAAGTTTTTTTTTTTTTTTTAACATGTTTTATCAATTTTTAAAGGACCTATGGCTTAATGACTCTGCCCCGTAAAGCAGAGTGGAGAGACATACCGCGGTGTAAACAGCGACCTTGGTGCTGACCTTCAGGTTACGGTTTTCAAAAACCTTGCTGCGCAGGCGTCCAAAAGATAATGAGGCTTTTTTGATCCGGGTGTGTATTTCTGTGTCAAAGGAGCAGCATGAGGACAAAGTGACGGGCACCAGGGCATTTCTACTCACCGATGGGCCTGCATGCCACGTCTCTGGGGCCCACTGCTGCTCCGAGATCCCGTACAACTTAGCCTGGGACCGCAAGGGACCAGTTACCATGTGCGCCACGGGGAGGCGTGTACGAGATCTTGGCGGTGGAGAGGCTATGTACCGGCTGAGGAGGATTACTCACTCGGCTCCTCTTTTCGCCCCTGGAAACAAGGAGCTAGCCGGTGGCAGTAGCTGAAAGCAGAGAGAAGCAAGCAGAAGCAGCATGCAACATGCACTAACTACAAGCACTACTACTCCAACACTACTGCACAGACGCATCACACGCCCTGTGTGCGAACACACACACACACACACACACACACACACACACACACACACTCACACACACCACACACACACACACACACACACACAGACACTCACACCACACACACACAAATACACACACACACACACACAGCCATACTCCCACACACGCACACACACACATACAGATGCACATGCACACACAGGAAAACTCACACACACACATACAGACGCACATGCACACACAAACACAAGCATGTCTCTGAAACACACACATGCGCACACACACACACACACACGCACAAAGACTCACACACACACACAGGCGCACATGCACACACAAACACAAGCATGTCTCTGAAACACACTCACACACACACACACACACACACATACACGCGCACATGCACACACACACAAACACAGGCATGTCTCTGAAACCCACTCACACACACACACACACACACATACACGCGCACATGCACACACACACACACACACACAAACACAGGCATGTCTCTGAAATGCGTGCACACACACACACATACACACACACACACACTCACACTCACACACACACACAGTTAGGGTATCAGGTCTTGTCATGAAGTCAGGGCCAACCAGAGATGTTTTTTTGACAGTGACCTCATCCTGAGTTGACATCTTCTGGTCCTTCTCACAGGTGTTAGACCAGAGACCAGGTGAGCTTCCCTCCTCAGGTTGAGTTTAGGACAGTGATGAGCTCTCTCTGAGATCTCTGTGGGAGAGTTTTAAGGTGGGGTGTTTCCTCTGTCCTCTGCTGTGTCATTGTTATCCTCTTCTTCATAATCAACTAACACCAGAGGAGTGGACCTCCACTCACTTGAGCTCCCTGAGTGGATAGATTTGTCTGGAGAACAGGAGGGGAGTTTGTGTGCAGATGACAACCCGTCAGGATTGTCCATACGTTCACAAGAAACCGGGTTAACGCTCCCCTTTGTCCGTTTAATCTTTGTGTGTACCGCCGTCAATTTGGTCTTGAATTGAGTGAAAAGGGATTTCACTCTCTGCAACACCTTCCTGCATGCTCCGCAACAAGAGGACATGAAGCAGTGGACTCTTGAGGATCCGTCACTCAGTGAGGCTTCAATTGTCTCTGACAGGACAGAGTCGACCTCAGAACGTAAAGAGTCAGACTCTGAATCACCGCTTTCTGACTCAACAGCCGAATCCTGTTCTGGTGCTGGCTCAACATTCTCCATCTCTACGGAGGTCACCTCTACCAGAAATGGAGATCCAGAATTTGCCTGATAGGTATTTTTAACTGTCGAGTCCCTGCTGCCTGTCCTGACATCCTCGTCGACATGTTCTGCTCCTGAAAGCACCACAGAGGGTCCTGGTGTTTCATCCATGTCAGTGCAGAGACTGTCCTGTTTGTGGCCAGAGGACAGTTTGCCTGAAGATGACAATCTTTCAGTATTGCCAGGACATTCACGAGAAACTACGTCAAGGTTTCTCTTTTTCAACTGACTAAAGCAACTCCACCAAGGTGACTTTTTCCTTTGCTCTTTCTTTGTGTCCTCTGTCGATTTCACGTCCTTTCTCTCACAACCTAAATGTTTCGGTGTCATAAAGGTCTTAATTTGAGTGAGGCGGGATTTCAGCGTCTGTGCAACGAACACCTTCCTGCATGCTCTGCAACAAGAGGACATGAAGCAGTGGACTCTTGAGGATCCGTCACTCAGTGAGGCTTCAATTGTCTCTGACAGGACAGAGTCAACCTCAGAACATAAAGAGTCAGACTCTGAATCACCGCTTTCCGACTCAACATCCGAATCCTGTTCTGGTGCTGGCTCAACATTCTCCATCTCTACGGAGGTCACCTCTCCCAGAAATGGAGATCCAGATTTTGCCTGATAGGTTTTCTTAAATGTCGAGTCCCTGTTGCCTGTCCTGACATCCTCGTCGACATGTTCTGCTCCTGAAAGCACCACAGAGGGTCCTGGTGTTTCATCCATGTCAGTGCAGAGACTGTCCTGTTTGTGGCCAGAGGGCAGTTTGCTTGAGGATGACAATCTGTCAGTATTGCCAGGACATTCACGAGAAACTACGTCAAGGTTTCTCTTTTTCAACTGACTAAAGCAACTCCACCAAGGTGACTTTTTCCTTTGCTCTTTCTTTGTTTCCTCTGTCGATTTCACGTCCTTTCTCTCACAACCTAAATGTTTCGGTGTCATAAAGGTCTTAAATTGAGTGAGGAGGGATTTCAGCGTCTGTACAACAAACACCTTCCTGCATGCTCTGCAACAAGAGGACTTGAAGCAGGTGGAGTGGACTTTTGAGGATCTGTCACTCTGTGAGGCTTTAATTGTCTCTGACAGGACAGAGTCAACCTCTTTAGTGAGTGCCCTTGCAACGATCCCCGTGAACTGCGGCGTTATGTTCACTGGTAAGTCCGCACAAACTATTTCACGGAAAGCCTCAACAAAGTCGTTTTTTAAACACAGCTGGAGGTGGTCATCTGTGATGACAAAGTTGTCCCCAAGAAGCTCAGAGAGCCGTCGTTGGCCGAACACCCCACACGCCTGGCCAGAGAAGGGACTGCTCCTGGCTGAGGTATCGGGTTGGGGAGGAAGGTCATTCATGGCCGCAGAGAGAATATCAGTGATAACTTCTATGACCATCCTTAGAAACTGTACAGATATGTTCACCAGCTCCTCCTGCACCTCACTGTTGAAAACACCTTTGCTGATTTCATCCCACTCGTTTGGGAGGCTGTCAAAGAATGTCGTTATGATGCCGATAAGGATGTTTCTCAGGCCCAGGTGCTGGGCTAATGCTGCTTCTATATGGTCCTGTTGGAGACCCTCTGGATGCCCTGTCTGTCCTGAAGGTCCAGGGGTTGAGTCCAGGTCTTCCTCAGTCACAGAAGAAACTGGATGCTCTGCTGTGTCTGTGCTTGGTAAGACATGGAGACAGTCTTGGTAAAGCTCTTCAGTCTCTGGTTGGACGTCCTCATACTTCACATTGTCAGTCATCTCCAGAGGGACAAAAGGAAGGACTGCTTCCTCAGCAGGACTGATGTCCTTACTGGAGCCGACTGAGGCAGTGGGAGATGCCTGATGAGGACCTTCAGACTCTGAATCACCATTTTCTGACTCAACATCCAAATCCTTTTCTGGTGCTGGACCAACATTCTCCGTTGGATTTGATCTGAAATCCATCTCTAGGGAGGTCACCTCTGCCAGAAATGGAGGTCCAGATTTTGCCCGATAAGCGTTTTTAGATGCAGAGTCCCTGCTGGCTGACCTGACATTCTCTTTGACATGTACCTCTCCATGAAGCACCACAGAGGGTCCCGGTGTTTCACCCATGTCTGTGCAGAGGCTTTCCCCCATCATTTCTTCACTGTCATTCTCTGGTGACCAATCCTCAGCTGCCACGTCCATCACTTTCAGAAAATCAGCCTCCTCAGCAGCTAAGAAGTCCCTGGAGCCAGCTGACACAGTGGGAGAGGTTTGTTTAGGAGATGCACAGTTTGGTGACTCAATCCTTGTGAGACGTTCCTGGTCAATGTTGTCGGCCTCTGTTGTAACGTTCTCATTATTCCAAGAATCAGTAATCTCCAGAGGGACAGAGGTCTGGTCTGGTTCTTCAGCAGGCTTGATGTCTTCACTGAAGTCAACTGAGGCAGTGGGAGAGCCAGACTTTGAGTCACTGCTTTCAGACTCTACAGCATCCTCCACATTCTGCTCTGTTGACTTTCTCTTCGGTCCCCCAAAGAGCTTGAACACAGACTTCACATTTTTAATGACTGTGTTGACCATACCACTTGACGATTTCTCAGCCGTGCTGTCACAACACTCCTGTGTGCTGACAGTCACAGTGTTCTGACTGAGATTGTCATCATCTATGTCCGGGGACACATCCAGATGTTTGGAAGTCGAGTCCCTGCTGGCTGACCTGACATCCTCGTTGACATGTACCTCTCCTTGGAGCATCTGGGAGTCTGGTGTTTCACCCATGTCTGTGCAGAGGCTGTCCTCCATCAGTTCTTCACTGACATTCACTGGTGGCAAATCCTCAACTGTCATGTCCATCACTTTTAGAGAGACAGATGTCAGTTCAGCCTCCTCAGCAGCCAAGAAATCCCTGGAGCCATCTGAGACAGTGGGAGACATTTTTTCAGGAGACTCACAGTTGGGTGACTCAATCCTTGTGAGACGTTCCTGGTCAACCTGCTTGGCCTCTGGTGTGACGTTCTCATTACTCCAATAATCAGCCTTTTCCAGAGGAACAGAGGTCTGGACTTCTTCTTCAGCAGCCTTTATGTCTTCACTGAAGTAAACTGAGGCAGTGGGAGAGCCAGACTTCGAGTCACTGGTTTCAGACTCAACGGCCTCCTCCACATTCTGCTCTGTTGACTTTTTGGGTCCCCCAAAGAGCTTAAACACAGACTTCACATTTTTAATGACTGTTTTTACCATTGTTCCTGAGGATTCTTCAACATTGCTGTCACAACACTCCTGTGTGCTGACAGTCACAGTGTTCTGGCTGACCTTCTCATCATCTATGTCTGTGGATACATCCTGATGTTTAGATACCGAGTCCCTGCTTGCTGACCTGATATCCCCGTCAACATGTACCTCTCCTGGAAGAACCATAGAGGGTCCGGATGTTTCACCCATGTCTGGTTGCAAGTCGTCAACTGCCAAGTCCATCACTTTTAGAGAGGCAGATGTCAGTTCAGCCTCCTCAGCAGCCAAGAAGTCCCTGGAGCCAGCTGAGACAGTGGGAGACGTTTTTTGAGGAGACTCACAGTTGGGTGAATCAATCCTTGTGAGACATTCCTGGTCAACGTTGTCAGCCTCTGTTGTGACGTTTTCAGTCTTCCAGGTGTGGTCTGCTGCTTCAGCAGGCTTGATGTCTTCACTGAAGTCAACTGAGACAGTGGGACAGCCAGACTTTGAGTCACTGGTTTCAGACTCAACAGTGTTCTCCACATTCTGCTCTGTTGACTTTTTCTTTGGTCCCCCAAAGAGCTTGAACACAGACTTCACATTTTTAATGACTGTGCTTACCATTTTTCCTGAAGATTTCTCAGCCGTGCTGTCAAAACACTCCTGTGTGTTGACAGTCACAGTTTTCTGGCTGACATTTTCATCCTCGTCGACATGTTCCTCTCCTTGGAGCACCTGAGAGGGTCCGGGTGTTTCACCCATGTCTGTGCAGAGGCTGTCCTTCATCAATTCTTTACTGACAATCTCTGGTTGCAAATCTTCAACTGCCACGTCCATCAATTTCTGAGAGACAGATGTCAGTTCATCCTCCTCAGCAACCAAGACGTCCCTGGAGCCAGCTGAGACCGTAGGAGACGTTTTTTCAGGAGACTCACTGTTGGGTGACTCAATCCTTGTGAAACGTTCCTGGTCAACCTTCTTGGCCTCTGGTGTGACGTTCTCATTACGCCAACAATCAGCCTTTTCCAAAGGGACAGAGGTCTGAACTTCTTCTTCAGCAGGCTTTATGTCTTCATTGAAGTCAACTGAGGCAGTGGGAGAGCCAGACTTTGAGTCACTGGTTTCAGACTCAACAGTGTTCTCCACATTCTGCTCTGTTGACTTTTTGTTTGGTCCCCCAAAGAGCTTGAACACAGACTTCACATTTTTAATGACTGTGCTTACCATTTTTCCTGAAGATTTCTCAGCTGTGCTGTCAAAACACTCCTGTGTGCTGACAGTCACAGTTTTCTGGCTGACATTTTCATCCTTGTCGACATGTTCCTCTCCTTGGAGCACCTGAGAGCGTCCGGGTGTTTCACCCATGTCTGTGCAGAGGCTGTCCTTCATCAATTCTTTACTGACAATCTCTGGTTGCAAATCTTCAACTGCCATGTCCATCAGTTTCTGAGAGACAGATGTCAGTTCAGCCTCCTCAGCAACCAAGACATCCCTGGAGCCAGCAGAGACCGTAGGAGACGTTTTTACAGGAGACTCACTGTTGGGTGAATCAATCCTTGTGAGACGTTCCTGGTCAATGTTGTAGGCGTCTGTTGTGATGTTTTCAGGCTTGATGTCTGCACTGAAGTCAACTGAGGCAGTGAGGCCAGAGTTTGAGTCACTGGTTTCAGACTCAACAGCGTCCTCCACATTCTGCTCTGTTGACTTTCTCTTTGGTCCCCCAAAGAGCTTAAACACAGACTTCACATTTTTAATGACTGTGTCTACCATACCGCTTGGCGATTTCTCAGCCGTGCTGTCACAACACTCCTGTGTGCTGACAGTCACAGTGTTCTGGCTGATATCGGCAGACACATCCAGATGATCAGATTTTAGGTCGCTGCTGGCTGACCCCATCTTCTCATTTATATTTCCTGCTGCTGTGGGTCCTGGTGATAAGACCCTCACCACATGATGCTGCTCTGGCTGGAAGGAGTGGATGGGTGGGGGAGTTGAGGAAACACTTGCGGTCTCCTGCACTGCAATGTTCTCAAACTCTACATGACCAGCCGACTTCTTTGAATCAGAGCTCTGGTCGTCAGGACTTGAAGAGCTGTCCAAATTCTGTTCTGCTGCCTGTTTTCCCCGTTGGAAGAAGAACTTGACACGCTTGAATATAGACAAGCTTTTGCCGGCAGATTCCTCATCAGAATCAGCAGTCGTCTGCGAACCTTGTCCTGATGGTCCGGGTGTTGAATCCATCTCTTCCTGTGTAGATCCTCTGTGTTCTGCGAACACTTTACGGAGGCCAAAAAACCTCGTCAAATGTCGCTCCACCCTTTGGCCGACCCTACTTGCCACTGTGGTTTCTTGCTCTGTCTTGGAGCTTTCCTCAGCCTTCCATCGAGAGACGTCCTGCACCAGCTCCGTGACATTGCAGTAACTCTGATCCAGAATCTGTGAGAAGAGGACCTCTGCAATTTCAGATGTACTGGAGACGCTTGAAGAGCCTGTAGACTCTGAGTTCTTCTCCTCCCTGCTGGAGGGTTGAGAGTTTCGACCTGCCATTCCTGTCACTTGTTGACAGTTCTGTCTAAATATAAGTGGACAGTTTACAGGGCTTCTTGTCACTACGTTAGATCAATTAGCTCATTAGTCCACCTAGCTCATTAATCCACCTAGCTCTCATTAGTCCACCTAGATCGATCTATCTATCTATCTATCTATCTATCTATCTATCTATCTATCTATCTATCTATCTCAAACAGTTCAGAATTCATTCTTGGCTTCTATATATAAAATAGAACAGAATGCTGATGATGTCACATCGACATCAGAACACAGAAAGCTTTGATGTGATGAATGTTGGTGATGTCATGTCGATGATGTCACGTTTACTTTGATCTCTACAGCACACACACACACACACACACAGACACACACACAGACACACACACAATCACACACACTCACACACACATACAAACAGCACACAGACACCTAGCACAGACAAACACACACACACAAACACACAGCGATACTCTCACACACAAACAAACACACACAGCACACACCACACACACACACATACCACACACACAAACACGCAACCACACACACAAACACAATCACACACACAAACAATTGCACACAATCACACAAACTCAAACACACACACACACAGCGCACACAGCACACACACACACAGCACACACACAAACACACACACACACACACACACAACCGCAAACACAGAAACATAGCACACACACACACAGCCGTACTCACACAAACACACACACACGCACACGCACACACACACACACACACACACACACACACACACACACACACATAAACACACACAAACGCAAACACATAAACAGACACATACACAAACACAATCACACACACAAACAATCACACAGGATCACACAAACGCAAACACACACACACACAGTACACACACAGCACACAGACACACACAAACACACACCACACAAACACACACATACACAAACACACTCACACACACAAACAATCTCATAGAATCACACAAACGCAAACACACACACAAACAAACAAACACACACACACACACACATACACATACGCTTACTTTGATATCTACAGCATTGATGTGTTGAAGACACACACACACACACACACACAGACACGCACACAAGCACAGACTCACACACACATAAACAAACACCACACACATTATGATGTAGTTCATTGATGAACAGTTTGTTGTTTTTCAAATAATAACAACAGTGTTATGTGAGCTTAATTTTCTGTTTCCATGGAAACATCACAGCAACAACAGATGCATGAATGGATTCTTCTGTCTGTTGTTGTTTAAACACAGAAACACATTTGCCATGCTGTCTGAAAAATAATACTAATATATGAATTATATTGAAATCTTTCTGGAAAATGTTTTACATTTACAGATTTATGTTAGATTTTTACATTTATTTATTTTTATTTAATGATTTGTCTAAATGCATGTGATAGTAAAACATAAAATCTTATTAACATTATGAGTTGAGTTTTATGGTGATGTGGTTTTGTCTCTCGTCTTCATCATACTTATTATTATTTCAAAGTAACTTTCAGTCACTAGCAGGACAAGGCGGTTTCTCACCTGTAACCTGGAACACCTGTGCACTTCCAGTGCATAAAAGAAACTGTTATCTCCTTTGCAGCTGCAACCATGTTGAAAACTTAGAGTTACAACCTGCTTCAGACGAACCGAGCCGAACTAAAAAATAAAAAATGACTGGCTTTATAAATAAATTAGTACTCCATTTACTGTTTGTTTAAAAAAATAATAATGTATTTATTTTTAGAATGTATTTATTTATTTATTGTATCTGCATATCCAACTTTAAGACATTAAGTATTCCTGTATTATTTTCTTTACACAATTTAAAAAATAATAATAATTTGCACCTTAAGACAATTTTTATAGCATTTTTCTACACATTTTTAAAATTATTTATTTTATTGTATTTATTTTTGTATTTATTTTATTCTATTTGCATTTCCAACTTATTCATTTATGTATTATTTTTATTCACACATAAACGCCTAAATTTCAGATAAACGTACTTACTTTTTCCTTTAATACTTGAATATAATTTAAAATCATTTTGCATCAATCATCATGTTTATAGAGCACGATTAGCTACAATTGCTCTCCAATTTTTCTTTTTTGAAGAAAATCATAAAAAAGTGATTAAATTATGATTCAACATAATTTAAATGTATAGAAATATAAAGATTCCGCATCACAGTAACTATTACTGAGTGAAAGGGTTTATTAACAAACGGCAATAACAAATATTACTGAATGAACACAATAACATCACACTGTATTCATGTGCGTAATATATATAGAAGATTTTACATTGCCAGCTCTGTTTTATTGCATATTTTGTACTTTACATGGATTGAGGATTTGTTTTATGGCCTCTAACTCACCAGCGTTAACCGACATGTTGAGAATGATTTCTACATTTATCAGCCTCTTCACTGCTTGTTTTTGGTTTATGATCAGTGTCTGACCTTTGACCTTCTCTGTCTCCTCCTCAGTACCAGCAGCCGACTGATAACGGACCTCACAGAATCACTAAAAGCAGGTGAGCAGAAACACACGACAGCAGAGAATATTTCTACCATGTTTGTTGTCCTTTAGGGTTTCTAAGTCAAGTCAGAAAAACTTTAAATGTGCCACTATCAGAAAAACCCTGCAGGTATTTATTAACTCTATGGAGTCTTACAGGGCTGTTTTGTCCATTTTTGAATCCTTTTCATGTCTTTTCGTGTCTTTGTAAGTCATTTTGTGTCTTTTTTAGTCATTTGTGTCCTTTTTGGTAATTAGGGCCACGGGGCAATCGCACAAATTATATATCAAAACTTGCGGTTTGATCGGGATCGGTGTGCTATTACGACATAAGTCGCGAAAAACTGCCCAAAATTTTGCATTGGAATGAATGGGATGGCCGCAAAAAAATGAGGGAAAAAGAACAATAATTGTAGATTTTTAAACGTCTACTTCTCCGGCATAATTTCACCTAGAGACTCCATTTAAACTTTAAACAGTAGACACAAGTCTTGTGTATCGGTGTATTAATCCACGTTTCCATAGGTCATATAGTTTTTTATCAATCCCTGTTCAATGACCATGATCATTTTTGGAGAAATTCTGAGATTATAATGGGTGTGTATTGCACGGAATGTTCGTGTCACAGTGTGTGACGTCATCACCAGAGTGTAGAGGGAGAGAAAAAACTGTCAAAAAATAAATTTGAAAACTGCGCTCCAGGCCGCAAATTCACACAGATCAACACACGTAACTTTATGTGATTTTAGTTACACACACACACACACACACATGTTGAGGTTAAAGGTCATAGGTTGCTGTATAAATAAATACTTGTAAAGGAATGCTTGTTGTAGGTGTGCTCCTTGTATATAATATAGTATCATAACATTACTAGTATTAATTGTTATAAATCTCTGAAGAATCTCATCATAGTGTACACATACCGGCAGTAGCCCCCGTGGCCCTTTCACTATTTACCCAGAGGACATGTTCTAGTTTTGTGTCTGTTGTTGTGTGTTTTTTTAGTTATTTTGTGTCTTTTTTTGTCATTTTGTGTCTTATTTGGTCATTTCTGTCTTTTTTGGTCATTTTGTGTCTGTTGTTGTGTGTTTTTTGTTATTTTGTGTCTTTTTTTTTGTCACTTTGTCTCTTTTTGTGTCTTTTTTTGGTCTTCTTTGTATTCTAGTCTGGATGTGATGAAGAAGCCATGTTTTTCTGCTTCTGGAGACTCCAGAGGGTTAAAGGAATTCATTTGTTTTTCGTGACACAACTGTGAACCGGTTCTTGATCGGCTCCAGATTTTAAACTAATTATAGAATGTTTATTATTTTTATTCATTGATTTTATTTCATAAATCACACTTAGAAAATAAGCGAGTATCAATAACTTCCTGTGTTTATTTATTCCGATATGATACTTCAGGTCAGCCGGAGGTCAGCTGTCCTCGTCCGGTCTCCACGACAACAGAAGCCACTCCTCCTCGCAGTTTGGCGGCCGTCCTCTCCGCGGCGGTGGAGGCGGCGGCGGGGAGCGAGACCGGGAGCGGGAGCACCGGGAGCGCCTGGCCCAGTCGTCCCGCCTCTTCTGCCGACCCGAACACAGAGACGACATCTGGAACCACCAGCGGCGCCGATCCGCCGGGTACGAAGCCTAGAACGTAGAGGAACACCGGGGGAGAGGGGGGGCAGCGGGAGTCAAACGGGGGTCAACGGGAGTCAGACGGGGGTCAAACAGGTGATTCACGCGACGTTATTTCAGCGTATTAACCTTTTTGGAAAAGTACAGTTAGCTCACAGTCACATCAAGCTGCATCAGACGCTGCCGGACTAAAAAATACATAAATTACTGGCTTTATTAATACATTAATACTTCATTTACTGTTGGTTTAAAACACGTTTTTAAATTTATTTATTATCGAATTTATTTTATTCCATCTGCTTATCCAATTTTAAGAAATTATTTATTATTTCCTTCACATTTAAAAAAAATAAATTGATGAATTAATAAATAAATACTCAATTTACTGTTTGTTTAAAACACATTTTTAAATGTTTTTACTTCTACTTATAGAAATATAATTAATTAATTAATTTTATTCCATCTGCATATCCAACTTTAAGAAATTATTTATTTTCTCTACACATTTAAAAAAAAATTATGAATGAATAAATTAGTACTCTATTTACTGTTTGTTTAAAACACATATTTAAATTTTTAAATTTTGGAATTAATTAATTAATTAGTCTTTATTTGTGTATTATTTTTCTTTTAACATAAAAAAAAAAGCAAATTTACACAAGTTAAATTAATTAATTTATTAATTAATAAATTAATTGAATTTCCTGCCTAAATTTTACAGGATTAATTTTAAATGCTGAAGTAATTTTAAGTTTAACATTTTTTATTTTTCATTGATGGGATATTTACTTTTTCCTTTAATATAATTTAAAATATTTTTGCATAAATCATGTTAATGTTTATATAGCATGATTAGCTGCAATTGTTCTCCAAATTTTTTTTTCATTTTTTTTTCAGAAATTATACTAAGAAAATCATGAAAAAGTCATTAAATGATGCTTCAACATAAAGTAAATATATATATAAATATAAAGTCATCATTTTTTAAATGTTTGGTTGAGTCTGATTCATCATCACAGTAACTATTACTGAGTAACAGGGTTTATTAATAACAGCAGGCAATAACAAATATCACTGCATGAACACAATAACATCACCTTGTATTGAATGTTTTTTATTGCCAGCTTTGTTTTCTTGCATATTTTGTACTTTTCCATGGATTAATGAGCTGAAGTAGACGACGTTCAGGTGTCACACTGGGTGGAAACTTCTCATTAATCAGCACAAATCACAATATTAAGACTGAAACCTGAAACCTGGAGAAACTTCAGCTCAGAACCTGCTTCTCTGTCCAGTTGATTGTGGAAATAAGTTGTTGAATTTTTGAAGAATTGTTGGTGAAAAGTTGCCGATGTTGCGTCCTCTCCTCCGGCTGAACCTTTACATCCGGCCGGTTCCCTGAAAACAAACAAACAAACAAACAAACTGCCCATCAGTCCCGTCGTCTGATCTCTGTCTGTGCTTTAAAGGGTTAAACCTGTAATTAAACTCCACACGTGTTAGAGTTGAAGGTGCAGAAGTTTATGGAAAGATTAAACTGTGTTTTCTTCCATAAAGTGTGAATGTAAAGCTCCTCTGGAGTCTCTTTAACACTCTGGAAACCTTTTTTTGGCCAAATACCCACATTTATTATGGAAAAGAAACTGTAAAAACAGACATTATTATCATAATGGACCAGATCATAAGTTGTATGAGTTTAAAAATCACTTTATTCTACATGTCTTATCTAAAAGATTGCCCAAATTACACCGTTTAGGGTTTAAAGAACAGTTTAGTTATAAATTAATCTGCACAACAAATCTATCTGCACCTTTGGAGGATTTTAAACACGAACCCTCGACTGTAAACTGTTTACAGGAGCATCTCAATAAATTAGAATATGATAGAAAAGTTTATTTATGTCAGTAATTCACTTCAAAAAGGTGAAATAACACACAGAATGAAACATTTCACGTCTTCATTTATTATATATTATACTTGATTTATTATTGATTATTTTTATTATATATTATATTGATTTATTATCTTTTATTATTTTATTTTATATTTATTTTATGTTCATTTGTATAAATTATATTTATTTTATTATTATATATTATATTTATTTATTATTGATTATTTTTATTTTTGTTATTATATATTACATGTATTTATTATTTTATTTTATGTTTATTTTTATATATTACGACTATTATTCATTTATTTATTTATTATTATTTTCAATATAATATTATTATATATTTATTTATTTAATTTCTTAAAAATAAAATTCAGTGTCTCAAAAAAATGTTATATTACAAAAAAACAAAACATTTTAAAAGTCTGTTTAATATGTTAATGTTGGCCTAAAAAAAGTCTGTCCATCTATAAGACTCAGTACTTGACTTGAACTACTGGAGATGGACTTTTCATCATATTCTGTTGTATTGAGATGATCCTGTATGTATAATGTGATCCACCAGGAGCATCATGTGGTTGAGGAGCTCTGATTGGCTTATAAAGCACAGACAGAGTCATGTGACACCAGACGGACTCGGACTCGTCCTGCAGGAGACTCGAGGCTCCAGAGGAAAAATGGAGGTTTTTATCTGCATCAGGACGGATCAGAAACTGTTAATCTGAGATAAAAACTGTACATACTGTAGAGAGAAACCTTACATATGTTACCTTGGAAATACTTTATTGTGATATTTATTTTTTCTGGCGGTCGCGGCCCGATGCAGATAAAAACCAGCCATCTGTTCTCTAAAGATGAACCAGTTTCTTTAACGTTTTCAAGAAGGTTTTCCATCTTTATCGGCTTCAGATGAGACGAGATGAGATCGATGAGTTCGCTCAAACACTGTCCAGCTCCATCAAACGTCAAAACATACAGATTCAAATAAAATTATAACAATAGTAATTATGATGCCAGAAAAAAACCCAAAAGAATTTTCAAGATTAAATGCTGCATAATTATGAGGGAAAACCACTGATATTTAGATTTACGAGATTTAAGGTGGCAAATCTACAAGAAAAAAAGTCGCAGAATTACGAGATTTAAAGTGGCAAATCTACAAGAAAAAAAGTCGCAGAATTACAAGATTTAAAGTGGAAAGTCTATGAGAAAAAAAGAAGCAGATTTTACGAAATTTAAAGTGGCAAATCTACGTGAAAAAAGTCGCAGAATTACGAGATTTAAAGTGGAAAATATGAGAAAAAAAGACGCAGATTTACGAAATTTAAAGTGGCAAATCTACGAGAAAAAAGTCGCAGAATTACGAGATTTAAAGTGGCAAATCTACGAGAAAAGAAGTCGCAGATTTACGAGATTTAAAGTGGAAAATCTCTGAGAAAAAAAGACGCAGATTTACGAAATTTAAAGTGGCAAATCTACGAGAAAAAAGTCGCAGAATTATGAGATTTAAAGTGGCAAATCTACGAGAAAAGAAGTCGCAGATTTACGAGATTTAAAGTGGAAAATCTATGAGAAAAAAAGTTGCAGATTTACGAGATTTAAAGTGGCAAATTTATGAGAAAAAAAGACGCAGATTTACGAAATTGAAAGTGGCAAATCTACGAGAAAAGAAGTCGCAGATTTACGAGATTTAAAGTGGAAAATCTATGAGAAAAAAAGACGCAGATTTACGAAATTTAAAGTGGCAAATCTACGAGAAAAAAGTTGCAGAATTATGAGATTTAAAGTGGCAAATCTACGAGAAAAGAAGTCGCAGATTTACGAGATTTAAAGTGGAAAATCTATGAGAAAAAAAGTCGCAGATTTACGAGATTTAAAGTGGCAACTCTACAAGAAAAAAAGTTGCAGATTTATGAGATTTAAAGTGGCAAATCTACGAGAAAAGAAGTCGCAGATTTACGAGATTTAAAGTGGAAAATCTATGAGAAAAAAAGACGCAGATTTACCAAATTTAAAGTGGCAAATCTACGAGAAAAAAGTCGCAGAATTACGAGATTTAAAGTGGCAAATCTACGAGAAAAGAAGTCGCAGATTTACGAGATTTAAAGTGGCAAATCTACAAGAAAAAAAGTCGCAGATTTATGAGATTTAAAGTGGCAAATCTATGCTCTAAAGCACAAAAAGTCAATATATTGAGTCCAAAAAACTAAAAAAAAAATATAGTGTCCATTTTTATATATTGAAGGATAAGTTGATATAGTAATTAATGTGACAGGCCTTGGCCGATCAACACTTTTTATGAGATTTTTTGACAATAAATACATTTTATTCTTCATTTGACACAGTCCAGCATGTTCAGCAGGAGTTTTTTTGCAGCTGTTGGTGGAGCTGGTCAGTATCTTGTCTCTGAGCTGCAGATCCTGGTTGTAAACGGAGTGAAGCAGCCGTGTCTGGTCAGGAGGACCTGGTCCGGGTCTGGTCCGGGTCTGGTCCGGGTCTGGGGACGCCACACATAAAACGAATGTACTCTGAGTTAAAGTCTCAGCTGAGACGCCTCGGAGCGCCTCTGTTCACACAGAAACAAACGGGTGGAGATTCTCCGATCACTAATGAATGACGTCGTATCAACGCTTTCATCACAAGTGACTTACAGTGCCGTGATGCATTCACTGTCCATCTGCAGTAAAACTCTTCTTCTTCTTCTTCTTCTTCTTCTTTTTGCACTCATCCAATGATCAGAATGTAAATGTGTCAGACGGTATTCGGTGTAAAATGTATCCTTGCTGTCGTTGGTTTTAAGGTTTCGTTGACGGTGTTAATAGATATTTTATATACGAAGATAATCTGTGTCGTCAAGTGGAAGTAGTAGTCCCACACAACTCTAACCGGGTCACAACCAGACTCTCTTCTCATGCTTTCACTTCTTCTTTTCATTATTTATCTGATTTACATGTAGAATTGGCATAAAAAGTCTTAGTGAGTAGAGCTTTGCTCTCTATTTAACGGTCTTAAAAGCATCAGACGTCACTTTATTTAACAGCTTCTTGGGCCTGAGAACTCCGAGGAGACAAAGTTTACTCTCCGCTGATAAAAACCTGATCCACACACTCATTTCCAGCCAGTATTCAAACAGAGGTCCATGAGTGTTACCAAGAGTTACTGCTGCTGTCCATTAAAGTCCCTGATTCTCTTCAGCACAACCAAGAAACAGTTTTTATTGCTCCTTTTATCCAGAGGCACCCAGAGCGTCTCACTACAGGGAGAAGTAACTCATGAAACACGCCTATTCTTATTTTACAGCATTTTTTACACACATTTTGCACATTACTGTATATTCACGACGCAGCCGGTTGTCTGCTTTTCAAAATCAAGTATATCTGAGCCTTAATTTCTTGCAACATCACTTTCAAATTCTGATTTTAAGGCGGTTATTTTGGGTGTTTTTCCAGCTTCAAACTGTTGATCCAGTGAAAGAATAATCATCAGGTAATGTACAGTCATGGAAAAAATGATTAGACCTCCTTGTTTTCTCTAATTTCTTGTTTATTTTAATGTCTTGTTCAACTAAAGGTTCATTTGTTTGGACAAATATAATGATAACAACAAAAATTGCTGATACGAGTTTAATTAGAGCTGATATCTAGACATTTAACATGGTTTTATTGATCATGATTTTGGTTATTAAGAATATTTCCATGACTAAGAAGACACAAAATGACCAAAAATAGATGAGAAAATTACCAAAAAGACACAATAATACCCAAAAAAAGGGCAAAATGACCAGTTGGAGCTGATATCTAGACATTTAACATGGTTTTATTGATCATAACCAAAATCATCAACAATAAAACCATGTTAAATGTCTAGATATCAGCTCTTAAATTAAACTCTTGTCAGCTATTTTTGTTATCATTATATTTGTCCAAACAAATGAACCTTTAGTTGAACCAGACATTAAAA
Organism: Centropristis striata; assembly: GCF_030273125.1. NCBI lineage: Eukaryota > Metazoa > Chordata > Actinopteri > Perciformes > Serranidae > Centropristis > Centropristis striata. Next base: position 34,087,785 of record NC_081536.1, read on the forward strand.
TGAACAAGAAACTGAAGAAAACAACATAAACATAAGAACAGGTTGGGTCCCAAAACTGAGCCTTGAGGAACACCTTTTTTACCCCAAGAAAGGTAGAACGGATGAAAAGAACAAGGCGAATATTTAACAATGTTGAACTAGACATTAAAATGAACAAGAAACTGAAGAAAACAAGGAGGTCTCATCATGTTTCCATGACTGTAGGTGAGGTCGTGCTGGATTTAAGTGGTTAAAACAGGCAGAATGAATGACTCGTTTTTGGGTTTTTATGCAAACAGCAGCTTTAACTCTTGGAAAGGTGTGTGTGTGTGTGTGTGTGTGTGTGTGTGTGTGTGTGTGTGTTATTGAAAGAGCTGGTGTAAGATGCATGAGGCAGCCTACTACTGCTACTACTACTACTACTACTACTACTACTAGTACTACTACATATGTAGCTATTGTGTTACCGTGAACAGCATGCTTCATATGTAGCGAAAAAAAACAAAAATAAAAAAACCCAAGTACTTGTACTGTTATCTTGTACTACTACTATGTGTACTTTTGTAGCAGAGCGAGGTCTATTTTAATGGTTATCTGAAGGGAAAGTTGCACTAAACCAACCCAGAGCACTTGGCTTGTTGGATTTTAATAGGAAGGGACAATCAGCAGAGTTCATGCACGGGTTGGGAAAGTCTGGACAAATAAAACGTTTTATTATAAAAGAAAATGTGCTCTGAGAGAGAGAGAAGTCTGGGTGAAAACATAACCGAACAAGTATTATAATAACTGCAGTTACTGTTGGTTTGGTTCTGACACTACTACCTTTCTGGCCGTGCGTCGGTAGAGATTAAACAGTTAGTTTTTATGTTGTGTAATGAAAAAATAAATAAACTTTTTCCGTGCGATCCGTGTATCTTTTGGTCGTTGGAATTGTCGATCACAAAGGGATATTCAAAAAACAAAAAACGAGCGGTTATTTGATTGTCGATTCAAAATACAAACATTTAAATTAAAAATACAAGAGGCGACGTGATCCAGGACTCTCTGCTGAGTTCACTGACACCTCATACAAGTCTCTACGACTAACGGTTCTTTAGTTAGGAAAAGGGGCGTGGCTAATCAAAAGGGGCGGGACTTGGTGAAATATTGTTATGTAGAACTGTTCAGTGATGGACCATCATCATTCATGACAAGTTTGAGGCAGATTGGATAATGTATGGTCCAGTTAAACTGTCTCGTGTTTTATGAAAAAAAGTCATATTTTGCCGCCATGCCACGCCCACATAGTGTGACGGTCTGCAAAGCTTTTATTAAATTTTGATGTCAAAGGCCTTGTGATGGTACTAAAGAAGTCTGAAGTCGATCTGATTAAATCTGTAGGAGGAGTTTGTTAAAGTATGCAGCGTGGAAATGGCGAAAAACGTCCAAAACGCCATTTTTGATCCAAGATGGCTGACTTCCTGTTCGTTTTTGGGTATGGCTTCTTGAGACTTTTTGGTGCGTCTTCCCATGATACATGGATGGACCAAATTTTGTGTCTCTACAACAAACCTGTTTTTGGGGCTCAATTCAATTAGTTTTGGAATATGATAAAGCCTCAAAAACGTGATTCATTTGCTGTTATAATAATAAACAGACTCATTTTTAATAGGGTCCTCACAGTGTTGGTGCTCAGGACCTAAAAATAAAAATAATAATAATAATAATAATAATAATAGGCTTTTTACTTCATCAGGGTGAGAAAGGGATCGATGGATCGATAAAATATATTTGATTTTGATTTTCTAGTTATAATAACAAAAATTTTTATTAAAAAAAAACCCTGTTTCATATTGTGCAACTTGAAGTTGTCATTTACAAAATAAAAGCGTGAATGGTCGGTAAATAAAGTTTATTCCTATTTTCAAATCTTGAAAAACAGTTATGAGAGATTTCTCTGAATAAAAATAAAGTAATTTTTTATCAGAAATATGAAAAATAATTTTCCAGATGTTTCTCTGTATGAAGAGTTTTTTTCTCGTAATTATTAATACAAAAGAAATATTAAAAATTAATCAAAATTCAAATTTAATTAAATCACGCAGACGCGATCAAAACAATCCTGAAATTCTTTCTAGTTTTTTTTTCAATTCTGTCATTTATATGTATAATTTTTGACAATTATGAGAGATTTCTTGGAATTAAAAAAAATGTATTTTTTATTGGAAAAATTAAAAATAATTTTCAAGATTTTTCTCTGTAGAAAGATTTTTTTTCTCGTAACTAATATTTAAAAAAATTAAAGTTTGTCTGATTATCTTAATAAGTCGTATAATGAAAACTGAAACAGGAAGTGGGAAACGGGGACCGCTCCCCATCAAAATAAGAGTCTCAGGCTCTGAAGTGTACTTGGCAATGTTTTGATTAAAATTTTTGTGATTATAACTATAAAACAAAAATCAAATCATGTTCACGTCTATCCTCCTCTGACCCTCAAAAATTAAATTAAATTTAAATTTTTTTTGTTTTTATTTTAAAATCAAATCACCACTCGTTTGTTTTTTATTTTCCTTTTGTGAAGCGAAAATCCAAAGGAGCAAAAGATCCTGGAGCCGAGTTTGATATCTTCCTTTCCTTCATGTGCGTCCGTAGGGATTTTCTCTTTATTTCTCTTTATTTCCTTCCTTCCTGCAGAAGTAATCTCTAGTTTCGTGCCTTCACTGAGAAACTCTGTCGTCTGTATTTATAACACTGTGCAAAATGCAATACTGTGAAGACCTGGAGTACTTTCTGTTGAAACTTGTCGGTCTGTGTGAAAACCATCGAAGATTAAAGAACAAACATGACACCGACATCATCCACGCACCTGGTTTTTATTCACATCACCCAAACATTACACTTATTGGAGCCACTTCTGTTCATTTTAACCTTTGACCCTTTAGCAGGCAAAGAACTATATTTGGTAACTTCAGGTAATATTTCGAGAAAAAAGTTGCAAATTTACTAGATTAAAGTGGCAAATCTACAAGAAAAAAAGTTGCGGATTAAAGAGATTTAAAGTGGGAATCCTGCACGAAAAAAGTCGCATTTTTACGAGAAAAAAAGTGGGAAAAAAGCACCTTTTTTCTCCCAGATTCACCACTTTAAATCTCATAAATCTGTGCACTTTAATCTTGCAAACTTTTTTCTCAAAAAATTATTTTCATATAGATATATATGTGCATATTTTTTTTTACACATTCTGGCAGTATGTAATATCCTCCAATATTCTCAAGGGTTGAAATTTGGAATTTGCAAGTACTTCAATGAGTGTCCTATCTGCAACTTTTTTTCTTGTAGATTTGCCACTTTAATCTAGTAAATTTGCAACTTTTTTCTCGAAATATTACGTGAAGTTACCAAATATAGTTCTTTGCCTGATAAAGGGTTAATTAGTTGAATATGTGAGTCAGTCATCTGTTGTTGTTGAATATCAGAGGCTGAGTGATTCATAATGTGATTAATAATGTGATTAATAATGTGATTAATAATGTGATTCATAATGTGATTAATAATGTGATTAATAATGTGATTCATAATGTGATTAATAATGTGTATTTCTTCATGAACCCTCTGGAGTCATTAAAGCTCCGGAGCACTTTGACTTCTTCATGACGTCACCACGTAGAAACCTTCAGCAGCATGTTTCCTGCTGGCAGCTCAACTCTAAAGTTTCCATGTCACATTTAATACATCGACTCTTTTTCAGCAATGGTTAAAAACACCTCGACCAAGTGTAGTAACATGATTTTACTTTATTTGCAGAGATTTTTCTAGTTTTGCAGTATGCATTCAGCATTTTTAATGCAATCTTTTGTGTTTACTGTTTTTTGTGTGATTTTTATGTGTGTTTTTGTGTTTTTTGTGTGTTTTTTCATTTTCTGTCATTTTTTGTGTTTTTATGTTTTTTGTGTGTATGTTTTGTTTTTCTCTTTTTGTGTTTTTATATTTTCATGTTCAATTTAATGCATCAACTCTTTTCCAGCAAAGGTTAAAAACACCTCGACCAACCACCGAAGTTTTTGCAGAGATTTTATTGAACTTTGCAGAGTGCATTCAGCATTTTTAATGCAGTCTTTTGGGTTTAATGTTTATTGTATGATCTTTGTGTTCTTTGTGTGTTTTTTGTAATTTTTTGTTTTTTGTAATTTTTTTTGTGTTTTCTACGTGTTTTTTAATTTCTTTTGTTTTTCTGTTGTTTTTTTTTGTCATTTTTGTGTATTCTTTGTGTTTTTTTAATGTTTTTTTATGTATATTTTTTGTCATTTTTGTGTTTTTTGTGTTTCTTTTGTATTTCTTTTGTTTTACTGTTTTTTGTCATTTTTGTGTATTCTTTGTTTTTTATGTATATGTTTTGTCATTTTTTGTGTTTAATGTTTTTTTAGTGTGATTTTGTTTTTATGTGCTTTTTTGTATCTTCTTTTTGTGTATTTATGTTTTTTATGTGTTCTTTGTAATTTTTTGTTTTTTCTGTGTGTTTTTGTGTTTTAATTTTTTTTTCTTTTTTTTCTTTTTTTGTGTGTTTTTGTGTTCAAGTTCATGTTGATCCAGTAAGTCAAAATGACAAAATAATAATCAAGTGAGGTTGTGCAGAAAAAAACGACACCAGCATGGAATAATAAAGATTTTTGAAGTCGTTTATACAGAATGAAAAAGAGTCAAAACCATCAATATAGCCCCAAACTCCAAAAGGTTCATATCTCATTTATATGTTGTTTTGAAGAGGAATCGTGATATTAATTTGGCTTTCTTGGCCTCACTTGGAATTTGAATGTGGAAAAAGCTCTCAACAAAGAAATACTAAATACTGTTGAAGTGCTTAGTTGCAGTAATCAGAAGTGGCCACATGGTGTCACTGTCTCCCTCTGCAGGAGGCCAGGGAGCTAAACATCACCCCTTTACACCAGGAGACTCAAACTCTCATTACCTGGGCCGCTGGAGGAACTATCACAATGACCAAAAACAGACACAAAATTACAAAAGAAAGCCACAAAATTACTGAAAAGTATTTAAAAAAAGACACAAAATTACAAAAAAGATACAAAATGACCAAAAAATACACAAAATGACTAAAAAAAAGACGTAAATTAACCAAAAAAACACAGAAGAAGACACGAAATGACAAAAAAATGACACAAATGACTAAGAAAACACAGAAGACATAACATGACTAAAAAAGACACAACAAAAGACACAAAATGACCAAAAAAGTAAAAAAAAAAAAAAAAAACGACACAAAATGGCTAAAAAAGACACAAACTTACCAAAAAAAAAGAAAACACCACATCACTAATAAAAGACAAAAAATGACTAATGAAGATACAAAATGACAAAAAGACACAACAAAAGACACAAAATGACAAAAAAATACGGAAGAAGACACAACATGACAAAAAAGACACGAAATGACAAAAAATGACACAAAATGACTAAAAAAGGACACAAAATGACCAAAAAAAAGAAAACACAACATCACTAAAAAAAAGACAAAAAATGACTAACGAAGACACAACATGACTAAAGAAGATACAAAATGACAAAAAAAACATAAAAAGACACAAACTGAGTAAATAAAATGACGCAGCATGTGATTTCAGCATGTGTAGCTGTTGTATCCAGGCAGGATAGAAGGATTCAGAAACAGAGTAAACAGACTCAGAGAGTTAAAGCAGCGAAGGTAGAATCAGAGTGTGTTTATTTATTATCCAACAGTCTCAATAGAACGAACAGAGAGTTTATTCAGAGACAAACTGGACATCAAGACACACACTTCACATCGTTGATGGTAAACAAGAGGCAGTAAACAAACAAACACTTTGTTCTAACAGTTTGTTGACCATGTCAGAAAGTAGAAACCAGCTTTAATTTCTCTCTGAAGTTTATCATGTTCACATTAATATTTCTTTATCAGCACATTTCAAATATTTCTGCTCCCTTTTGACTCAAAAACCTTTTTTTTTTTTTTTTTTTAGCTTGGACACAGCAGAAAACAATGCAAATATATATACACACACACACATTATTTTTTTCCCTTAATTTTTATGTATTTAAAAAACATATATACATATATTTTTTAAATACATAAAAAATAAGGAAAATAATGTAATATTTAAAGAAAGAAAAATTATAATAAAATTATTGAGACAAAATGTATTTTTACTTTATTAAATTATATTTAAAAAAAACAATCAAAATTGCATTTTATATTTTTTCTATGAAAAGAAGTTTAAATGGCACTTTTACATTTAGTTATAATTCATTCATATTTATTATTTAATACGTATTAATTTATTTTAGACTTTATAATTTTAAAAATATTGTTTTATAATTCTTTTAAATTAATATTTTATCATTATTTATTTAACATAATTTAACATACTGAAATATGAATTAATAATAAAATAAATCAATAGTATTTTAGTGTTTTAGCTGCATAATAAAAAAATAACGTAAACATGTACAATACAAAATTCAATACAAAAAAAACATCTAGAGGTTAAAAGAGACAGAAATAAATCAATATATTAATTTATAACATGTTCAGTTCAAGTATTTATTCATTTTTAATTTAATTAATTTTTTTATTTAATTTTACTATAATATTTATCCAACACGAGTCGGCCTCATAAAACTCCACATACGGAATATTTTACTGCAAAAAATCACAACTTTTACTCTGAGCACATTAAGAACATTTTACTTTAACTTACTAAAATATATTATTAATAACTTATAAATAAAATAAAAATAAAAATATTTGTATTAATAACTCCATTATTAACCATCTAAATCAATATTTAGTTCATGGTGTTCTTTATCTCTCACAGATCAGCTTCTATGAGGAGAATTCACTCGGTTTTCATAATAAAAGCATGTTAAAACTTTTTTTTATTGTACATTGTAAAGACCTACATATAAAAAAACAATAGTTTTACATGACATTGATTTTTAAAAATTTTATTTTATATATTTTATTGTTTTATTGTGAAAAAACACTTACCATTTAACTCTTTTTCTTTTTTCACAATGAAAGCACCTTAAAACTTTTTTAATGTACATTGTAAAGACCTACATATAAAATAAAATGGTTTTACATGAAGTAGATTTTTTATTTTATTTTTATTTTACATTTGTATTGTTTAATTGTTGTTGAAAAAACACTTTAACCTATTTTTTAAAAGTTTTTTAATCTTTGAAACGGGTCAATTTGACCCGTTTAATTATCCAAAAGTGTCAATAACTCCATTATGAACCATCTAAATCAATATTTAGTACAATGGTGTTCTTCTTTATCTCTCACAGATCAGCTTCAATGAGGAGAATTCACTCGTTTTTCACAATAAAAGCACCTTAAAACTTTTTTTAATGTACATTGTAAAAACGTACATATAAAATAAAATGGTTTCACATAAAGTTGATTTTTTTTATTATTATTATTATTTTACATTTTTACATTTTTATTGTTGTGAAAAAACACTTATACCTATTTTTTTTAGTTTTTTAATTTTTGAAATGGGTCAATTTGACCCGTTTAATTATCCAAAATTGTCTAAAAATAATGTATTTTTCATTAATTACTCCATTTCTAACCATTTAAATCAATATCTAATATAAAAAAAGATGGTTTTACATGAAGTTGATTTTCAGATCAGGTTCAATGAGGAGAATTCACTCGTTTTTCACAATAAAAGCACCTTCAAACTTTTTTTAATGTGCATTGTAAAGAAGTACATATAAAAAAAGATGGTTTTACAGAAAGCTGATATTTTTTACATTTTATTTTACATTTTTATTGTTGTGAAAAAAGACTTTTACCTATTTTTTTTTAGTTTTTTAATCTTTGAAACGGGTCAATTCGACCCGTTTAATTATCCAAAAGTGTCTAAAAAAATCCCAATAATGTATATTAATTATAAAATAATTTATTTTTCATTAATTGCTCCATTTCTAACCATTTAAATCAATATTTACATATAAAATAAGATGGTCTTACATGAAGTTGATTTTCAGATCAGCTTCAATGAGGTGAATTAACTCGTTTTTCACAATAAAAGAACGTTAAAACTTTTTTTTATGAACATCGTAAAGACCTACATATAAAATAAAATGGTTTTACATAAATTTGATTTTTTTAATTACATTTTATTTTACATTTCTATTGTTTTAATGTTGTGAAAAAACACTTTTAACTCTTTTCTTTGTTTTTTTAATCTTTGAAACGGGTCAGTTTGACATGTTTAATTATCCAAAAGTGTCAGAAACTAAAAAAAATATTTTTATTAATGACTAAACACTATTAACCATCTAAATCAATATTTAGTACAATGGTGTTCTTCTTTATCTCTCACAGATCAGCTTCAATGAGGAGAAGTCACTCGTTTTTCACAATAAAAGCACCTTAAAACTTTTTTTATTAACATTGTAAAGACGTACATATAAAATAAGATGGTTTTACAGAAAGTTGATATTTTTTACATTTTATTTTACATTTTTATTGTTGTGAAAAAACACTTTTACCTCTTTTTTTTTCGTTTTTTAATCTTTGAAATTGGTCAATTTGACCCGTTTAATTATCCAAAAGTGTCTAAAAAAATCCCAATAATGTATATTAATTAAAAAATAATGTATTTTTCATTAATTACTCCATTTCTAACCATTTAAATCAATATTTACATATAAAATAAGATGGTTTTACATGAAGTTGATTTTCAGATCAGCTTCAATGAGGTGAATTAACTCGTTTTTCACAATAAAACGTTAAAACTTTTTTTATGAACATCGTAAAGACCTACATATAAAATAAAATGGTTTAAAATAAAGTTGTTTTTTTAGTTTTTTTTTATTTGACATTTTTATTGTTTTATTGTTGTGAAAAAACACTTTAACCTATTTTTTTTTAGTTTTTTAATCTTTGACCCACAGAAACATAGCAGGAGGTTAAAAATGACGAAAGTGTTTGAAGAAATGTTTCTCTGTAACAATCTGCCGTCCAGCTAAAATCCTCCTCATTACCATAACAATTTTAAGTGCGAGGGAGGAAGCAGAGAGAGGTGGAACAATCGTATTGTTTCTCTCTCGCTCTCTTTTTGTCCTGCTGCCCACGCACTCCGGCCGAGCGAGCGACCGGCCGGCGGCTGATGAAGACCCTCTGAGGGGGCGAAGCTCTAAAACATCCAGAGACGATAAGTTAGAGTTGGAACGACTCACCAACAGCTTCATTCACCTCCACAAGCTCCTACTACCACTCTCTTTCTCCTCTTTCCCTCATTCATTCATCCCTCTGTTCCTCTGAGGAAGAGGAGGAGGAGGAGGAGGAGGAGGCCGCTCGGAGCGCCAGGAGGATTTCTCCTCGCCGCCGCTTTAACGTGAGTTTCTTCTTTTGTCACATGAGCGAGAAAAACGGCACATTAGTGCTTTAAGATGGGAAAATATCCTGCAAAACTTGGACATTTTTGCAGGTAAACTGCTTTATAATATGCATTTATTGTGCAAAACGGAGCAAAAAGAGGGAAAAAAGTGGGGAAATCGCATATTTCTTCTTTTCAAAGCTGATTTCTGCTCATATTGTTCCAACTTTAAGGATTTTTTATTGCTTTAATGTATAAATCTATCAGTTTGAGACTATTTATGGGTTTTTTATGCGAAAATGTAGCAAAAAAGAGGTAAAACAAGTGAAGAAAACACATATTTCTTCTTTTTCTGCTCATATTTTTCCTTCTGATGTTCAACTTCAAAGTGAGTTTGTTCTTTTGTCACATGAGGGAGAAAAACTGCACATTACTGCTTTAAGATGGGAAATATCCTGCAAAACGGAGCAAAAAGAGGGAAAAAAGTGGGGAAATCGCATATTTCTTCTTTTGAGAGCTGATTTCTGCTCATATTGTTCCAACGTTAAGGATTTTTTATTGCTTTAATGTTTAAATCTATCAGTTTGAGACTATTTATGGTTTTTTTATGTGCAAAATGTAGCAAAAAAGAGGTAAAACAAGTGAAGAAAACACATTTCTTTTTCTGCTCATATTTTTCCTTCTGATGTTCAACTTTAAAGTGAGTTTGTTCTTTTGTCACATGAGGGAGAAAAACTGCACATTACTGCTTTAAGATGGGAAAATATCCTGCAAAACATGGACATTTTTGCAGATAAACTGCTTTATAATATGCATCTCTCGTTCAAAATATAGCAAAAAGAGGGAAAACAAGTGAAGAAAACACATATTTCTTATTTTTAGTGCTTAATTTCTGCTCATATTGTTCCTTCTGATATTCAACTTTAACATCTTTTTATTGTTTTAATGTTTAAATCATCAGTTTGAGACTATTCATGTGTTTTGTGCAACACAGACAAAGATAAAAAGATCTCAACATCCAAATAACAAGAAAATGTTCAGCAAATTAGTTTAACTTGGACATTTTTGCAGAAAAACTGCTTTATAATATGCATTTATTGTGCAAAACGTAGCAAAAAGATGGTAAAAAGTGAAAAACCCCACATATTTCTTCTTTTTCAAGCTGATTTCTGCTCGTATTTTTCATTCTGATGTTCGACTTTAAAGTGAGTTTGTTCTTTTGTCACATGAGGGAGAAAAACTGCACATTACTGCTTTAAGATGGGAAATTATCCTGCAAAACATGGAAAAACTAGTGAAAAACACATATTTTAGCTGATTTCTGCTCATAATGTTCATTCTGATGTTTGACTTTGTGTTTAAATCATCAGTTTGAGACTATTTATGTGATTTTGTGCAACAAAGATGCAGATAAAAAGATCTCAACACGTCCACATAACAAGAAATGTTCTGCACGTTAGTTTCTCTTTAGTTTTGTCTGTAAAACGTTCAGGTTTTATTTCTCGGTGAGATGAATGTTGGAGCAGTTTTAAACTTGTTTTAAGCTTCTTGTTGATGTGACTCAGTTAAAGTCTGTTAGTTTCTCTTCCTTTTCTCTTTTTAATGGTTTTCTAAGAGCTGATGAGACTTTTTGTGATAAATTACAGATATTTGATTTAGTGCAGAGCTGAAATAAGAAGCAGATTAAATGATTTTGACTAAATTCTGCAGCTACTTTTTGACTTTCAGTCTTTTTTTCTTGCAGAGCTGCAGAATATTTTCTAATTCAGCTATAAAATGTGAGGATTTCTTTTAACAAACTAAATATTTTGGCCCTTTGTGTTTGGATATTACAGGTTTCTGATGCTACATAAACTAAATAAAGCAGATCCTTAAAATAAATAAATATATAAAGTGGTTGATGCAGAGGTTAGTTGTTAGTTTTGCTCCTTTTATCATTTTTCTAAGAGCAGATTTCACTTTTTATTGCAAATTGCAAATATTTGATTTCTCAGAGAAGAATCTGTGATTCATTCTGTCAAACATCCCTCAGGGATTCCTTTTAAACACAAAAGAACATTTTCAAAAAACTGATTTATTAAAATTAATGAACCAACAACAGTTTGATTGATTTTTCCCAAAGTGCACTATAAAAACTTTTTTTTTTAGATATCTTATTTGTTTAATATTCCCTGGAATTGCATCAAATAAATATTAAAAATAATAAAAAAATAAATGAATATTGATCATATTTAAGAAAAGAAGGAACAATAATAAAAAATAGCATTAATACATCAAGAAAAAAAAACAGATAAAGAAAAATAGAGAATGTTTAAGATAGTAAATTAAAGAAAACTAATAATAATAAAATGAATAACAACAAAAAATATAGAATGCTAATGATAATAAAAACAATAAAATAAAGAAAAATAATATAGTGGAAAAAGTGTTGATAATTAAAAAAATACAATAATTAAATAAATAAAACAAATATTAATATAATTATAATAATAATATATTGAAGAAAAACAGTAATATAATAAATAAATAAAATAAAGTAAAAATATATATTTTTAAATACCTGATGAACTTCAGTTTTGCAGCATCGTTGTGTTTGCAGCTCTATTTTGCCGTTATTGAAGACATAATTCTGAGTTTTCTCTCAGAGTGTAAAATAAAAGTGGTGCAGTTTGTTTTATTTCTGCAGTAAACGTTGTTCGAACGTGTTTTATAGTTTATCGGCTGGTTTTTAGACGCTCTAGATGAACTTATTGAGTATTTAAAGGTTCTGGTTCTGATGGTTCTGGTTCCTGTGATGGTGTTGAATCTCCTCTCGGCTCATTGATCTCTGATCTCTATTAACCCATAAACAGCCAGCACTCAATATGTTCCATGAATATTCAATCAGGTCTATTGACGACGTCGTTTCAGGCTTCAGCACCAGAAACCTGCTGAAGCTCTGAGACACCAGAAACAATCTGAGGAGCAGAACAGCAGGATTTATGATGCTTATCTGCATCAAACAGCTTCACATTTCACTTTATTAAAGAGAATCAGCTGCTTTTAGACAGTTTTCATCATCTGACTCTCATTTTAGATCAAACTTTCCTTCTTAAATGCCGTTTGAGAAGAACAAGAAGAACAAGAAGCTGTGATTCTGACTGGAAAATGTTCTGCACATTAGTTCAACTTTAACTTTTTGCAGATAATTTGCTTCATTATTTGTATTTATTGTGCAAAACGTAGCAAAAAGAGGGAAAAAACTAGTGAAAAACCCACATTTCTTCTTTTTCCGAGCTGATTTCTGCTCATATTCTTCATTCTGAGTACGAGAAGTCAACAAGCTTTGATCCAGTCTGAAGAAATGCAGGAAAAATGGTGATTAATTTAGATCAAATCAGCTCCAAAACATGGAGAACGTTTCTGGCCTTTAAAACAAACTTACAGATGGAAAGTTTAAAGAAAACGCAACTAAAGTTTGTCAGTAAACGATGAAAAGGATTCACTGTTCTACTGAGACACGACCAACAAGACTTGATGTTAGAAAAGAGATTTTATATTTAATGTTGCACAAAAACACATAAATAGTCTCAAACTGATGATTTAAACATGAAGTTGAACATCAGAATGAAAATATGAGCAGAAATCAGCTCTGAAAAGAAGAAATATCTGTTTTTTCCACTAGTTTTCCCTCTTTTTGCTACGTTTTGCACAATAAATGCGTATTATAAAGCAGTTTTTCTGCAAAAATGTCCAAGTTGAACTAATGTGCAGAACATTTTCTTGTTATTTGGACGCGTTGAGATCTTTTTATCTTCTTTTATCTCGGAGTCCTCTGACTATTTATGTGTTTTTGTGGCACAAAGATAAAAAGATCTAAACCCAAATAATGATTTAAATATCTGGAGAACAGGAAAATGTTCTGCACGTTAGTTTAACTTGGACATTTTTGCAGAAAAACTGCTTTATAAAATGCATTTATTGTGCAAAACGTAGAAAAAAAGAGGGAAAAACTAGTGAAAAAAACAGATATTTCTTCTTTTCAGAGCTGATTTCTGCTTCTTATGTTCAATTCAATGCTTAAATCATTCAGTTTGAGATGATTTATGTGCTTTTGTGCAACAAATACACAGATAAACTGCTTTATAAAATGCGTTTATTGTGCAAAACGTAGCAAAAAGAGGGAAAAACTAGTGAAAACCCCACATTTTTCTTCTTGTTTTCAGTGAGAATGTTTAAAGGATCAGTTTGAGTTTAACAGAGAGAGAAGCTGTGAGTGACAGGAAACGCAGCAGAAGATTCAGATGATTTATGGTGTTTATTTAGAGTCGGAGGGTCTTTTGTCTGCAGCTCAGAGAGGAAGAGTTCCTTTTTAAACATCATCATCATCATCATCATCATCGTCTGCTCGCTGCTCTTCTTCAACCAGCAGAAAAGACCAAACGTTGATTCAAAGTCATCTGGATCAAATCAGCTCAAATACCTGAACTCACGTTTAGGACGAGAAGTCAAAAAGAAAGAAATAACAGAAAGAAGAAAGAAATGCAGGAAAGATGGTGATTCATTTAGATCAAATCAGCTCCAAAACATGGAGAACTCACATTTCTGGCCTTTAAAACAAACTTACAGATGGAAATTTTAAAGAAAAAGCAACTAAAGTTTGTCAGAAAATGATAAAAATGATTTAATGTCAGACGACTAACAAGACTTGATGTTAGAAAAGAGATTTGATCTGAAGAAAATGCACCAAAACTGGAGGATTCCTGCAGCAGTCAGCAGGAAACTAACGTGCAAAACGTTCAGAATCGTGCAGAAGACTTTATGAATTTGAGGTAAAAAGATGAAAGAGACATCTTGTTTTGTTTCTGTCACATTTTTGTTCCTTTGAAACAACAAATGCACGAACGGAAAGTTCAAAAAAAGGCAACAAAAGTTTCTGGAGCATGAAAGAAAGAGACATGAACAACACTGAGCATCAGACTGGATCAACTCTAGAAAGAAATGTTAGAAAAGAGATTTCATCTGAAGAAATACATGCAAAATATGGATTTATTTGGATAAAATCAGGCCCTGAACCTCTAACTAAACTAAATGAACTAAAATATTAAATGCAGGAATGTAAAATTAAAAAAGAAAAGCAACAAAAGAGCTCTGGAACCTCTGAGACTTATTAAGGGAAAAGTTTTACAGAAACGCAACTAAAGTTTGTCAGAAAAGAAGAAAATGCACCAAAAACTGTGATTCCTGCAGCAGGAAACTAACATGCAAAACATGCAAGAAAATGTGGATTCATTTGTATAAAATCAGCTCAAAAACAACAAGAACTAAAATATCAAATGCAGGAATTAAAAAGGAAAGGCAACAAAAGTTTGTTTAGGAGAGAAGAAAAGGATCGAACCTCTCACACACACACTAATGTTTGTCAGGAAACAATAAAAAGAGATTTTATCTGAAGAAAATGCACAAAAACTCTGATTCCTGCAGCAGGAAACTAACATGCAAAACGTGTAGAAGTCTTTATGAATTCGAGGTAAAAGATAAAAGAAACATCTTGTTTTGTTTCTGTCACATTTTTGGCCTTTGAAACAACAAATGCACGAACGGAAAGTTTAAAAAAGGCAACAAAAGTTTGTCAAGAAATGATAAAAATGATTCAGTTTAGCAGAAATTGAGTCTCTGTAACGTCTTTAACGCTCTTTAAAAGGACCTGATGGTAGAAAAGAGATTTAACTAAAGAAAAAACAGGAAAACTCTGATTCCTGCAGCAGGAAACTAACATGCAGAACGTGCAGAAAAAATGTGGATTCATTTGTATAAAATCAGCTCAAAAACAACGAGAACTAAAATATTAAATGCAGGAATTAAAAAAGAAATGCAACAAAAGTTGAGAAGAAGAGAGAAGAAAAGGATCGAACCTCTCACACACACACTAATGTGAAGTTTAAATAAAAAATCAAATAAAGTTTTTCAGGAAACAATAAAAAAGATTCAGTTTTGCAGAAATTGAGTCTCTGTAACGTCTTTAACACGTCTGAAAGGACCTGATGGGAGAAAAGAGACACAAGACACAAAAGAAGAGTTTGTTCTTGTTCCATGTTGGGAAAAAAAATTCAAATTAATTAAAAAAAAACTGTCTGGAAGCAAAAGTTGCCATCAAATAATAGTAAATATTAAAAAAAAAAAAATTAAATAATAATAAAAACAAATGAAGAAGTTATTTTACAGATTTTTTAAAGTACAGATACTATACAGTAAATAAAATATAAAAAATAAATATCCGTATTAAATAAACGAAAAAACAAACATGTATGTATATATATATATATATATATATATATATATATATATATATATATAATTTAAAGTTTTACTGGGTTTTTCTTGTTTTTTTTCTACACTGGCAAAAAAGTTATTTTCTAGAAATGTACTGCATTATTTTTATTTTGGTTTTCTTATTTTTTAAGTGGTTCAAAAAAACTCTGATAACTCTGATTCCTGCAGCAGGAAACTAACATGTAAAACGTGTAGAAGTCTTTGTGAATTAGAGGTAAAAGATGAAAGAGTCGTGGTGTTTGTCAGGAAACAATAAAAAGATTCAGTTTAGCAGAAATTGAGTCTCTGTAACGTCTTTAACGCTCTTTAAAAGGACCTGATGGGAGAAAAGAGACACGGTAACTCTGATTCCTGCAGCAGGAAACTAGAATGGAGAATCCTGCAGAAGTCTTTGTGATTGGAGGTGAAAGATGAAAGAGTTGGTGTTTGAGTGCTGGTGGAGCTGCAGCAGCGAGGTGTGGCTGCGGGGTCAAAGGTCAGGCGGAGCGTCGAGCAGCAGATGACGCCGCCGAGAGAAAAAAAAACTGTGAGATGAAAACTCAAAAGGCGGTTTGGTTGTTTGGAGGCAGGCGGCCGAACCGCCGGAGACAAAGATCCATAATCACCAGAGGAACACATGACACATGATTAATCGGCCGCTGGGCTCGGCCGGGCCGCGCGGACCCCCGACCGGCTCCACACACAAAACCAGAACCCCCCAGAGCCCCGGGGCCGGGCCGCGTGGGCGAAGGGTGGCGTCCCCACGGAGACACACACTGGGCCTGTGTGTGTGTGTGTGTGTGTGTGTGTGTGTGTGTGTGTGTGTGTGTGTGTGTGTGTGTGTGTGTGTGTGTGTGTGTGTGGGAGGGTTTGTGTGTGTTTGTTCGACAGATTTTTGACAGAGAAAGTGTGTGTGTCGGTGTGTGTGTTACACTGAGAGAGTCAAAGTATTGTGTGTGTGTGGGTGAGAATGTGTGTGTTTCCTTAGTGTGTGTGTGTGTGTGTGTGTGTGTTCTCGTACTTCCTACATAGTGAGGACCAGAACAGGTTTTTAACCAACAGAGTGAGGACATTTCGGCCGGTCCTCACTTCTTTAAAGGCTTTTTTTTGTTTTTTTTTTAGATTTCAGACTTTGTTTTAAAGGTTTAAAGGTCACCAGCAGGTTTATGTTAGGGTTACCATGGTTACAGGGTTATTATAGTTAACGAAAATGAAATGAAATAACGAAAACTATAATTGAAAAAAGATTTCCGTTTACTGAAATAAAAACATGAGTTTTTAAAAAAAAAACTGAAACTGTATTTTGTGGTTACAAAACTAACTAAATTATAGTGAAAATGTCCTTCGTTTTCCTCTTTGTCAACTTTTTTCATACATA
Organism: Centropristis striata; assembly: GCF_030273125.1. Classification (NCBI taxonomy): domain Eukaryota; kingdom Metazoa; phylum Chordata; class Actinopteri; order Perciformes; family Serranidae; genus Centropristis; species Centropristis striata. The sequence goes on from NC_081536.1 coordinate 34,104,798, forward strand.
ATGAAGATGGATCAGACAAAGGAAATAAAGGAAAAAATTAATGTGACCTCTTTTAATCTCCCACCCAACAAATACCCCATTACAAAAAACTACAACTGATAAAAAATAAACTAAAACTAAAGCATTTCAATGCATTCATTCAATTCATTCCAGTCACTCTAAAACTCATTAAAACAATAACCAACTAAGTTATGTTTATACATGGTTTATAAACCAATTATTAACCATTTACTACATATTTAATCTTTAAATGTTTTCAACCAATTTCTTAAATGTATATGAATCTTTTCTAAATCATTAACATACTTAATATGGTGTTAAAAATGTTATAATGAGTGCAACTAAAACTATTAATAAACTAATAATTATAATTGTATAATTGTATTATAATATAATATAATTGTTTGTTAATGGTAAAGTAACTATAAACTTACATTAATAAACCATCTATTTGTCATTTATAAATGATGTAGTTAGTAAAACATTAATAAATTATCTATTTATCATTCTAAATGGCCTATATACAGTTTATAAATGATGATTAAACATTAATAAACTATCTGTTTACCATTTATAAATGATGGTTATTGTAAAGTGTTACCCAAACTGAATTTGAAGACAAAAATTCACAACGAAATTAAAACTAAAACTAATGAAAAATTCACTGTTCCAATGAGGGCCTCACAGAGATAGAAGCGCAAGAATGTGTGTGTGTGTGTGTGTGTGTGTGTGTGTGTGTGTGTGTGTGTGAACCCCCATCTGCCAGGGTGGGCGGCTCGCCACAGACACACAATAACAGCAACATTTGTGAGTCTGTGGGCGTTGAAAGGCTGCAAACAACACAGAGACACATCAGAACAGGTTTAGACGTCATGCGGGGACCGGCAGAGCTTCTAGATGGTACACTCAAAATAATGTTTAGTTGAATCAACATCATTTTATTAGGACAAGTGGCTGCATGAAACAATTTGATCTGAATCTAGATGTTTTTATTATGTTGACTGGAATTTAAAAAAAATGATATTATGTAATTCTTTCTCAATTATTTTTAGTTCATTTTACTCAAATTTTCTTAATAAATCATTAAACTGGATTCACTCGACACAAAAGAAGAGTTTGTTCTTGTTCCAAGTTGAAAAAAAAAAATTCAAATTAATTAAAAAAAACTGTCTGGAAGCAAAAGTTGCCATCAAATAAAAGTACAGATACTATCCAGTAAATAAAATATTAAAAAATAAATATCAATATTAAATAAACAAACAAACATGTATTCATATATATATATATATATATATATATATATAATTTAAAGTTTTACTGGGTTTTTCTTGTTTTTTTCTACACTGTCCAAAAAGTTATTTTCTAGAAATGTACTGCATTATTTTTATTTTGGTTTTCTTATTTTTTAAGTGGTAAAAAAAAGAAAGAAAATTGCCTTTATCCTATATTCAGCTATATGATTATGAACTATTATGTTTTTCATTTTACACTGTAATTAAACATTTAAGACCATTAAGCAAATTAAATAATAGGATTAAAAAATCTATAATGCCCCATTATATTAATTTACAGATTTCAACTTTTTTTTATAAAATTAATTTACCTATTTATGGCGATAAAACAACAAGAAAAAACCTGTAAATAATACAGTTAAATACAGGTAATTTGCACCTAATGTAGAAAATAAAAATACAGTAAATTTCTGGATTTTTTTTTACAGTTTACTTTTATATTTTTACTAAGTTCTCCCTAGACTTGTAACTGTTTGTTTTACAATTTATTTTTTACTTTTCTTTTTAATAATAATTGTACTGTTAAAAAAAAAACTTAATTTTACATTCAGCAATATTATGTGTTTTTTTGTTTTTTTTTAAACATATAATTATCATCATATCACTTTATATATTTCAACAACCATTTTAAGGTACATTTCTGTAAAATAACTTGTTTTGTATTAATTTGATGTGAGGTTGCAGCTGCAGGTTTTTATCTCTCAGCTGATTTAAAGCACAAGTGAGTCTTTATTTTTATTTTTATACATTTACAGTCAATATCAGGAAAATAAATTCAAAAATAGTCAAATCAACTTTTTATTTGTGAGGTTGCAGGTTTAACATCTTTATTTTAAATAATAAATCTACGTGAGAACACGAGGAGAGTAAATAAATGAAATGATTATTTAATCACTAATCAGGTCATCCATCAGTCAGTGTGTGTGTGTGTGTGTGTGTGTGTGTGTGTGTGTGTGTGTGTGTGTGTGTGTGTGTGTGTGTGTGTGTGTGTGTGTGTGTGGCCGGAGGCTCCTTATAAGCGCAGAGTTTCTCACCTCACCGACCGGAGAATCCTTTTATGGAGACTCTGGACCGGAATTCCGAATCACGGAGGTTTATTTCTCCCTCTTTAACTCTTTCAGCGTCATAAACTCACCTGATGACGAGTTAAAAACATCAATAAATCAATAAAAAGGAGAATCGATCGCCGGTTTTGTGTCTATTGAGTGAAACTTCCTAACGCAGGTGAAATGTTTCGTCACGGAGATCTCCAGCGGACTATTTCTGGACTTCCCTCTTCTTCTTCTTCTCCTTCTTTTTCTAAACCCAAGTCCATATTTGGTGAATGACGTCACGGGACACCCAGAGATCCCCTTTATAACCATAGTGCAGCATCCAGGAGCTGTTTACAGCAGCGATGAGAGGCGACATGTTGCTCTCTAAATAATAATAATAATAATAATATATATAATAAAGCATCAGGATGGAGCTGCCGGTCAGTCTGAGCAGCTTTGGAGACGCCAAGGACCCGTTCAGAGCTGTTGTTCTCAAAGAGGAGGCGCTGGGGGAGGAGGAGGAGGAGGAGGAGGATGGAGGGAGACTGGAGGAGAGCGGTAAGAGTCCAGCTCCTGAACCACTAAAAGATCATTTAGAGCTGCTGTCTAACTCCCCTTCTGTTCCCTCCTCCAGGTGTGTGTCCAGGTGTGTGTCCAGGTGTGTGTCCAGGTGTGTGTCCAGGTGAGCTGCTGCCGCTCCACGCGGACTTGGCGCACTACGTGGCAACTTTACGCACGCAGCCGGTGGCGATTAGCGGCAAGTTCTCGGTGGAGTCCCGGGGCGCGGGGGGGCCGTGGACACCTGGTGACGTCATCAACGTCATCAGCGCTGATATCGGCACCCCGGGGCCCGCGGAGGGGTCGGGGTCTCCTGGTATTTACGCAGCAGGAGCAGCAGGAGGAGGAGGAGCAGCAGGAGGAGCAGCAGGAGGAGCAGCAGGAGGAGAAGCAGGAGGAGACCCGGGGGACGGCTCCATGGCGCACGGACACCCGGAGCTCAGCCACATGTACCCGCCCCCCCACCCCCACCCTCACCCCGCCCCCTCCTACTCCTGCAGCGGGGACATGTACCAGGACCAGTCCGGGTCCGGGTACCTGTCCTACCCCCCCCAGACCTACGGCCCGGGGCCCAAAGCCTCCGTGGACGGCGCGCTGCTGTCCCTCCTGCAGCCGGAGTACGGGGGGGGGGGCTTCTACCCGCAGAGCTGCCAGAGAGACCTGCAGGGGGCCTTCCCGGAGCGGAAGTCCCTCCCGTACCAGCTGGACCCGCTCCGGGTCCCCCCTCCTCTGACCCCCCTCAACACCATCAGGAACTTTACGCTGGGCGCGCCCTCCGCGGCCCCCGAGGGGCCCCTGGCCGCAGCTTTCCCCAGCCACCAGAGCCTCCCCCTCAGACCCATCCTCAGGCCCCGGAAGTACCCCAACCGGCCCAGCAAGACCCCGGTCCACCAGAGGCCGTACCCGTGCCCCGCGGAGAGCTGCGACCGCCGCTTCTCCCGCTCCGACGAGCTGAGCCGCCACCTGCGGATCCACACCGGACTCAAGCCGTTCCAGTGCCGGATCTGCATGCGGAGCTTCAGCCGCAGCGACCACCTCACCACCCACATCCGGACCCACACCGGGGAGAAACCCTTCTCCTGCGACCAGTGCGGCAGGAAGTTCGCCCGCAGCGACGAGAGGAGGAGACACATGAAGATCCACCTCCGGCAGAAGGAGAAGAAGTCCTCCTCCAGCTCCTAAAGCTCCTCCAGCTCCTCCAGATCCACCAGATCCTCCAGATCCTACAGATCCACCAGATCCACCTCCGGCAGAAGGAGAAGAAGTCCTCCTCCAGCTCCTAAAGATCCTCCAGATCCTACAGATCCACCAGATCCACCAAATCCACCAGATCCACCAGATCCACCTCCGGCAGAAGGAGAAGAAGTCCTCCTCCAGCTCCTCCAGATCCTCCAGATCCTCCTCAATCTAAACTTTATCAATCTAAACATGGATAAACAGCCCAAAACTTCTAAATCTGGTACTTTATAAAGTCCACAACAACAACAAAATGTCTTTAATAAAAAGAAACCAGGGAGATGCAGATTCAGATGCAGATGCAGATCCAGAACCAGAACCGGGTCCGGGTCTCTTCTGGTCTTTGGAACTGTTGTTCACAAAAGGATACTTAAAAATCAAAATACAAGTTATTATTTGATTTTCCATTCAAAATATAAACACTAAAATTAAATAAACAAGGCTTATTATTATTATTACAATATTAATAATAATAATGATGATAATAATGAATGATAATAATAATAATAATAATTATTATTATTATTATTATTATTATTATTATTATTTATAATTATAATAATAATAATTAATAATAGGCTTTTAACTTCATCAGGGACGGATAAATAAAATGTATTTTTTATTTTCTCGTTATAATAACAAAAATTTAAATAGTTCCATATTCTGCGACAGGAAGTTGTCATTTACAAAATAAAAGCGCGAATGTTCGGTAAATATTCTTGTAATTTTTTAATTTATTTTTTTCTGCTTAATTTGTAATTTTTCTGTTAAATTTGACTTTCTTTCTGGTAATAAAATAAACTTTATTCAAATAACTTAATTTGCTTTTATTTTGTAAATGACAACTTCAGGTCACAGAACATGGATTAACTGGCGTTTTTTTTTTCATTTACATTTTTGTTATTATAACTAGAAAATCAAAATCAAATACATGTTATGTATCCGTCGATCTCTTTCTGACCCGGATGAAGTAAAAAGCCGTGAATTTTTAATTTTAGTGTTTCAAAAATGGAATAAAAACTCATTTTTTGTCTTTTAAAGATGCTTTTGTGAACAACGAGAAGCTGCTGGGACCGAGAGGCGTTCAGGTGTTTAATGGTGTTAAATATTAAGAGAGTTTGGTTCACAGGAACAACAGCCGTCAGGTTTAGAGTCTTTAGAGTCTTTAGTGTCTTTAGTGTCTTTGCTTCTTATTCTCAGGGATTTCATGATGATTCAGCAGAATCCTGCAGGAATCTGCTGCTGCTGGTTCACATCCAACTGCAGTTAAATGCACAAAAAAGTAGAAAAATCCAACGAGTTCCTGTGGAGTCAGAGAGGTTTTGCACCAGTTTTCTCCAAAAACACACGATAAGATAATTCCACGTTTGTTCTGCAGCATTCTGGTGTTTTTTAGAGTCGATAATGTAACTTCGGATTCATCCAGAGAGTTTTAATTTAATGAATGTTGAGCTGAGAATCTGCACGAACGAGGTTCAGGAGGCTGCAGCTAAATGTCATTTAACTGCAAGAAAAAACGTGATATATGTTGAAGTTTCTGCTGTATTTAGAGTCTTTTCTCTCTTTAAACCAGCAGACTGCAGAGACAGAAACAGTCATTTTACGGTGCAGAACTCAGAAACTCCTGCTAAAGTTTCTGCATTATTGATGCTCTTTTTAGAGCCACCAGACTCCAAAAACAGTCATTTAACCTCACAGAACCGCTGAACCGACAATTATCAGAAGAAAAAGGAAAATTTACCAGAAAAAAAAAAAATCAAAAATACAAGAAAAAAGTCTAAATTACCAGAAGAAAGTCAAATTTACCTGAAAAAAAATCAAAAAAATCAAAATGAACAAAATTAAGAGTCAAATTTACCAGAAAAAAGACAGAATTACAAGAATTAAGAGACAGATTTACAGAAAAAAAGTCAAAAACACAGGAAAAAAGTCTAAATTAGCAGAAAAAAGTCAAATTTACCAAAAAAAAGACAAAATTAGCAGAAAAAAGTCAAATTTACCAAAAAAAAGACAAAATTACCAGAAAAAAAGTCAAATTTACCAGAAAAAAGACAAAATTACAAGAATTAAGAGACAGATTTACAGAAAAAAAGTCAAAAACACAGGAAAAAAGTCTAAATTAGCAGAAAAAAGTCAAATTTACACAAAAAAGACAAAATTAGCATAAAAAAAGTCAAATTTACCAGAAAAACAGTCAAAAACACAAGAAAAACGTCTAAATTACCTGAAAAAATGTAGAAATTGTGCGTCAGGATTTCATGTCGGGAAGTTGTTCAAATAACGCTGCAAAGGGTCTAAATTTCACCAGTTTAATCCATATTAATGCTTGAAGTTCTGCATAATAAATGGAATGTTTGCTTCGAAAAATAAGCTGCAACACTGTTGATGTTAATGTGAATCTGAATTAAGAATTAAAAGAATTAAAACATTAAAAGACTGAAGCAGCAGATCAGAAACTCGAGGATCCTTCAAAGTAAAATGAGTGTTTTTATCAATAGACTCTGGTGGATAAAAACCTCATGAAACCTCTTAAAAATCTAACTTTCCCTTTAAAGTTAAAGGCTGAAATTACGAAATTTAATTGTTGAAATGACACTCGAAAGTTCAGCTAAAACTTTACTGTGAAAAAAACAGTTAATCTGGCTTCAGAAAAAAGTAGAATTACCAGGAAAAAAAGTCAAATTTAACAGAAAAAAAGTCAAAATTACAAGAAAAAAGTCAAATTTAACAGAAAAAAAAGTCAAAATTACAAGAAAAAAGTCAAATTTAACAGAAAAAAAGTCAAAATTACAAGAAAAAAGTCAAATTTAACAGAAAAAAAAGTCAAAATTACAAGAAAAAAGTCAAATTTAACTGAAAAAAAGTCAAAATGAGTGTTTTTGTGAATGGAGTCTGGTGAAGAAAGAAGTTTTTCATAAAACCTCCTTAAAAAATCTAACTCTCCCTTTAAAGTTTCAGGCTGTTTTGTAGGTTTTAATGCAACAAATACACATAGTTCTATTTTTTGGATCACTTGCCATTTTTACACAGTTTGCATTGAAATACGAAGACGTGCAACATTTTAAAAGTTTGATAGAAACAGAAACATAAATCACATTTAGTACGAGCGTCTGCTGCAGAATATTAAATAAAACAGCTTGTTGCATCAAGAAAAGGAGAAATCGAATTGATTCGATGCAGCAAAATGAAGCTTTTTAATGTTTGTTTTCATGTTTTCATGGAGGTTCAGATTGACATGATGAGAGTCGACAGTTTGTTTTATTGATAATCTGTTTTTATTTCTGGTTAAATGTTTATTTCAGGTTCAGACTCTCAGATCAGTTTTTCTACCTGATGAACGCTGGACAAATAAAAGTTGTTTCATGTTTTAGAGTTTTTATGCAAACGAGCTGAGCACTAAAGCTTTTATTATTCTGTGACTGAAGCTTCTGCTCCATGCAAATAAATGTTGACTTGTCCAAATGCTGCTGCTGCTCGTTTTTATTCAGAATGACCAGAAAAAAATGAGAAATCACAAGAAACAAGTGAAATTAACCAGAAAAAAAATCAAGATTACAAGAAAAAAAGTCAAATTCATCAGAAAAAGTAAAATAATACTAGAAAAAAGTCAAATTTACCAGAAAAAAGGAAAATTTACCAGAAAAAAGGAAAATTTATCAGAAACAAAAGTCAAAATTACAAGAAAAAAGTGAAAATTAACCAGAAAAACAGGAAAATTTACCAGAAAAAAAGTCTAAATTACCAGAAAAAGTAAAATTTACCAGAAAAAAAATCAAATTGATCAGAAAAAAAAAACAAAATTACAAGAAAAAAGTGAAAATTAACCAGAAAAAAGACAAATTTACCAGAAAAAATGTAAAATTTACCAGAAAAAAAGTAAAATTTATCAGGAAAAAAGTAAAATTTACTAGAAAAAACAAGAATTAATAAAAAAAAAATCTGAATTACCAGAAAAAAATGTAGAAATTGTGCGTCAGGATATCGTGTGGTGAAGTTGTGGAAATGATGCTGCAGAGTTAAAGTTTTATATGAAGTGTTTTAATATCTGGAGACAGAAACCTGATGAGAGTTTAATTTAAGAGCTGATATCTAAAAGAAAAATAAGAAAAAGGTCTAATAATTATTTCTGTATTATTATTATTTCTGACTGTATTAGACTCAAAGTTTTTTTATTACAGAGGGAACTCTCCTGTTACCATTTCATTTATCAGAAACTGTCAAAAGCTAAAAAAAAACAACAACAACAATCTATATCCGTCATGTATTTAGGAAGAAAATGTTCATAAATCAGAGTATGAATGAATGAATGAATATAGTTCTGAATAAAACGGTTTGTCTAAAGTTGAGATTTAGGAGAAAAAAAACTTTTTTTTTTAGAAAATGGACTAAAGGTTGTAATACATTCTGATTATAAATGACAATATTGAAAATACTGAATCTAATTCATAAAGAATATGTCAAACAGGAGAGTGGAGCTTTCTAACGAAGGTTTTTTTCATCAATTTAGAGAAATCTGCAGGTGCAAACAGATCAAAATATAGTAAAACATGCAGTGAATTGTTTGTTTTGGGTGTTTTCCCTCCACTAGTCTGAAAGAAGACGTGTTACGGGGGAAAATAGACCAAAAACCTCAAAATAAAGAACTTCACTCACTTCATCAACCTGCTGGAAGAAAATCCTGGAAATGAAACTTTTTCCTGAAAGTGCAAAGAAGTTTAACAGCGAGAATCCAGCGGGCCGTCGGCCGCACGACCCGCTGGATTGTTGTTGTTTGTCAACAACCAGCGGGATCGTTTACAAAGAGCCACAGTGTTTATTCAGGGGCCTCAAACTCTCATTACCTGCAGGGGCCCGCTGGAGGCCCCCAGGTAAAATTACTAAAAAAGACACAAAATGAAAGAAAAATAAATAAATTACTAAAAAAGACACAAAATGAAAGAAAAATAAATAAATTACTAAAAAAAGACACAAAATCACCAAAAAAAAAGGACCAAGGGCGGCCCTGTGGATTTTGGGGGTCAGATTACACTTGTTGTCTTTTTCCACAATTTAGAAGAAATCTACAGGTGCAAATGGATCAAAATATAGCAAAATATACTCCAAAGTGGTTGTTTTGGATGTTTTCTTTTTAAAAAAGTCAAAACTATTAGAAAAAAGTCAAATTTAACAGAAGAAAGTCAAAATTACTAGAATTAAAAGTCAAATTTACCAGAAAAAAAGTCAAAAACACAAGAAAAAACTGTAGAAAGTCATGACATCTTGTGGGGAAGTTGTTGAAATAACGCTGCAAAGTTCGGTTAAAGTCATTTTAGAGTTAAAATGGATCAAAATATAGCAAAATATGCAGCAAAATGTTTGTTTTGGATGTTTTCTCTCCACTCAATGAAAAATAAAAATAAAACTTCAGTCACAACATCATAAGTGGATAAAAAGCCTGTAAAACATGTTGAAGTTATCAATAAAGGTTGTGAATCAATGAGTCGACATGTTTAAGCAAAATAAACAGCATGTTTTATACGAGAAAAACCTTCATTACAGCAAAATACATGATTATTGATCATCAAACACCTTCTGATCAGATTCTCTATCTGCTGCAACAACTAACAACCTGTTGATTTAAAACAAACATCAGATCTCTGAGGGAATATTAGAGCCAGAATAAGCAGAATTTTTGCAAAATGTTGAAGCTAAATTGTGCATAAACACGTTTAAATGAAAGCTTAAAGATTAAACTGTTACTTTACAATCTAAGTACTGATTTATTTTTATGATTTTACAGTTTTTTTAAGCTTCATTTCTTTGCTGCAGAGCTGGAAATCATCCCGTTTTTCATTCTAGATCGACTTTATTAATAATAAACCCTTTAAATTCTCCTCCAGCTGTAATCTCACTGATATCAAACGCTTCCCAGAAAAAACTAAATAAAAAAGGAAGTTTATACGTTTGTAGAGAAAAAAAACCTGCAGCTATATTAGTCTTCAACGAAAACAAACAACGAGACCTGAAGATTCAACAGTTCTTTATCTGACTGGAACAACAAGCCTGAAACAGGAAGACCATCAGAAACACCAGGACCCCTCGCTCTGTTTACCCCTCGCTCTGTTTACCCCTCGCTCTGTTTACCCTCTGTTCACCCTTTACCAGGCACAGAACTAGATCTGGGAACTTCAGGTGATATTTAAGAGAAAAAAGTTGCAAATTTACTAGATTAAAGTGGCAAATCTACTAGACAAAAAGTCGCAGATTTAAGAGATTTAAAGTGGTGAATCTGCGCGGAAAAAGTCGCAGATTTACGAGAAAAAAACAACTTTTTTCTCCCAGATTCACCACTTTAACCCTTAATAGGACACTCATTGAAATACTTGCAAATTTCAACCCTAGAGAATATTGGAGGATATTACATACAGCCAGAATGTCTAAAAAAAAACACATAAGAAAGTTATATTTTGAGAAAAAAGTTTTTTAAAAAAAGTGGCAAATCTACGAGAAGAAAATGTGCAGATTTATGAGATTTAAAGTGGTGAATCTGGGAGAAAAAAGTTGCTTTTTCTCACTTTTTTCTCGTAAATCTGCGACTTCTTTCGTGCAGATTTGCCACTTTAAATGTCTTAAATCTGCGCATTTTTTTCTTGTAGATTTGCCACTTTAATCTAGTAAATTTGCAACTTTTTTCTCTAAATATTACGTGAAGTTACCAAAGAAGGTTATTTACCTGATAAAGGGTTAACCACATGGAGCCCTCGCTCTGTTTTTAATGCTGCATTCAAGGTGCAGTCAGAAGTCTGAACGTCCCGACCAGTAGATAATAAGTTGATGTTGCAGCGCTGCGGGGACATGCTTCCTCAGCTGTTAGAATAAACGCACATTTTAAATAAATAGCAGCTTCTAATCAGCAGCAGATACTTCATGCAGGACTAAAAGCTGAACGAGTTTAAAGCTGATTAAATGTTTATAGCGACGTGCAGAAGTCAGTTGTGGAATGGAACCTTGAGGCTCTGACTTCAACCCGGAGGCAAAAATTCAGACTTTCTGACTGTCCTTGAACGCAGCACATGGTTCATTTGTCATTTCTGGGCGTCTACAGTGCAAAATAAATACCTGCAGGGTCAAAGTTCAGCCTCCAGTCATTTCATGGCTCCTATTTTGGTGCATTTTTCAGTTTTTAAACCTCTCAGCTGACTGATGATTCACTGACTCCAACTTTAACTCAACTCAAACTATCTGATAAATACAGAAGAGCAGATATATATTCAAACATGTCAGGATGTCCCGCCCTTTAACATCTGGAAAGGTAAAAAAAGCTCTCTCCCTGTTAGATTAGCTGCTTTTAAACTCAGATCTTCTCTCCATCATGCTCCGTTATGTTTTAATATTATAATACAGCAGCTTTTACAGCCTAAACATCATTTATTTGTCATTTCTTGGCATCAATCGTGCAAAAAAAAACACCTTACAGGTCTGATTTCAGCCGCAACCTGAGTCATTTGTGTCTCAGCTGATGGATGATCTGCTGCTGGGTTAAACTGAAATGATCTGATCAATAAAAACACCTGACTGGGTCTATTTTAAACCCACAACTCCTGTCGTTTGTGGCTCTAAATGTGGTGTTTTCTCTGTTTTAACCTGTCAGCTGACTGATGATCTGCTCCTGTATTAGTTTGCAAACAGACACCAAACTAAAAGAATCTGATGAATGCAGAAGGTCACGCGTTGAAACATTTTCTTTAACATCTTTCCTGGTTAGAGTTGCTTTTTAAACTGGGTTCTGTTTTAATATGATGATGCAGCAGCCTGAGCATCATTTCTTGGCTTCAGTCGTGCAAAAACAAATAGTTCCCGCTTCTTATTTTAGCTCAACTTGACACTTTTGTGGCTCCAGTTCTGGTGGTTTTGCAGCTGATTGATGATTTACTGGTTTGTAATCTGACACCATCTATTATTAAAGAAGATTATGTGATGAATGCAGGAGTCCTGCAGCTCTCTGGCTGAGACATTTTCTTTACAACTTAAAGGTAAAAAAGCACTTTTAAACTCAGACGTCTTGTTCTACATGTTACAATGCAGAACTTGTGTCATTTAGTTTTCATTTCTTGGCACAAAACAACCTGCAGGTCTGATTTTAGAACACAACGTGAGTTATTTGAGGCTCCTGGATTAGTTTGCAAGATAAAACCTTTAATTAAACTAAAATTATCTGATAATTAATTGCATAAATGCAAAAATTTGGGGAGGAAAATCCTGCAGCTCTCTGAATGTGCAACATTTTCTTCAGAACTTAAAGGTAAACATGTTTTCTGCCACATGGTGCATGATATATTAGATATTATAATGCAGAATTTGTGTCATTTAGTTTCATTTCTTGGCAAAACAAAACCTGACGGTCTGGTTTTAGACCACAGCGTGAATCATGTGAGGCTCCTGGTTAGTTTGCAAGATAAAACCTTTAATTAAACTAAAATGATCTGATCAATGCATCAATGCAACCTGCAGCTTTCTCTCTCTCTCTGCAACATTTTCTTCAGATCTTAAAGGTAAAAGTGTTTTTTAAAGCCAGACGTCTTCTCCAACACGCTGCAGGAGAGTTTACAGATCTAGTTTCATTCATTTTGTTGGCACAGAAACAAGCTGCAGGTGTGATTTTAGCCTCAGCGTGAGTTATTTGTTAGTTTACAAGACCACAACTTGATTTTAACTAAAATATCTGATAAATGCATCAATGCAAACAGGAAACCTGCAGCTCTCTGGAGGTCAAAGGTCAAACGCTCCTTTAAATCATCAAGTGGTTTCAGTCTTTGAGGATCTGGTCTGATCTGATCTGGTTTCTCCTCCAGAACTCAGAAACCAGGAAAAACCTTAAAGATCAAACGATGGACTGGCTGCAACCAGGAAGTATCTAGTTCAGTTCAGAGTCTCACAGGGAAACAGAGACGCTTATATTTCAGCTGATAAACAATAACTCATCATCATAATAATAATAATAATAACAGCAGTTATAATAATGTGGTTTCACCTGTTCTGAACATTCTGGACCTCTAACGGTTCAACACACATTCAGGTTTCACTCCAGGAAGTCTAGTTAGTCCACCAAGTCCAGGGATCAGGACCAGACCAGATCCAGATCCAGGACCAGATCCAGACCCGGACCCAGGAGACGTGGATCAGAGGCAGACCTCGGGGCCCGGGTAGGGCTCCCCTCCACACCAGAAATCAGGGGGCTGTGAGATCTCCATGAGCCAGATCTCCTCCGAGTCCTTGCCCTCCGGGTCCGCCAGGACCTTGTAGTAGTGGCAGTCCCGGCCGTCGTCCGGGTCGTAGGGGGGCGCCAGGATGTCCATGAAGGCGCTGGGGCCGTCCACGGAGTCGATCTGGTGCAGGTTGTCCCGGTCCGGGGCCAGCACGCAGGGCCCGGCCTCCTCGCTGTAGACCGCGCTGGAGCGCAGCAGGGACCGCCGCAGGGCCCCCACCGAGGCCGGGGGCAGCAGGGGGGCCGGGGGGCCCGCCTGGGGCCCGCCGGGGGGCCGCTCCAGCCGGTCGAAGCAGCTGATCCGGACCTGGCCGTACAGGACCTTCAGCATGCCGTGCATGCCCGGGTGGTCGTGCAGCGGGATGGAGGCGCCCCCCTTCAGCAGGAAGACCCCCATGCTGAACTGCTCCGTCTCGCAGATGTGCATGTAGGTGACGGGGGGCCCCCCGGGGTGCAGGCGGTGGGTCGGGGACGAGCTGGCGGTCCGGGGGACCAGCTTCAGGTCCGCCGCTCGGACTTCCGTCAGGAGGCTCCTGAGCAGGTTCTGGTTGTCCAGGAAGGAGCGGCCCAGATCCTCCCCGGGCCGGACCGGGACCCGGAAGGTGGCCAGGGCCTGCCGGGCGACTCTCTGGACCAGGGAGGACATGTCGGCTGGCATCATACCGGATCAGGATCGGGACCAGGACCAGGCTGCAGCCCGCTGAGAGCTGCTGCTGTTAGCTCCGCAGCTAGCTCCAAGATCCTCTACTGGAGACAGGACGCCCTGCTGAGGCTTTACTCTGGAGCTCAGAGAAACATTTAAAAAAAAGATCTGACATCGGGAAACTCACAAAAAGAGAGTAAAAAAAGAGAAGAAGAAAAAACAGTTAAAAAAGTGACAAATAACAATGGAATAATCTAATAATAATAAAGACATTTAAGAAAGAGAAAAAAATTAAAATGCAATATATATATATATATTATTGTTTTAGTATTATTTTATTGTTTTTATTTAAAAGCAGTAAAAAAAAAAAGTTTAAAAAAGTGACAAATAACACTGAAATAATCTAATAATAATAATAATAATAATAAAGACAGTTAATAAAGAGATTTTTTTTAAATGCAATGAAAAATAATAATAATTTATATATATATATATATATATATATATAATATTCACTCTAACTCTGTTTCTCTGTTTCTCTCTTTTTATTTTATTATTTTAGTCTTATTTTATTGTTTTTATTAAAAAACGATAAAAAAACAGTTAAAAAAGTGATAAATGACAATGAAATAATATAATATAATAATAATAAAGACATTTAAGAAAGATTTTTTTAAAATTAAAATGCAATAAAAATTGTATGTATATATATATATATATATATATAATATGCACTCAAACTCTGTTTTTAAATTGAGTTTTTTATTTTTATTTTCTTGTTTTTATTTATTACTATATTTGTGTATGATTTGATTGTATTTTAATAACTGTACAGCACTTTGGTCAACCAATGGAATTTAATTTGGTCCACAATGGAAATATGTATGTATATGTTACCTTAAGTTTCTATTCATAGTGTAAATAAATAAATAAATAAATAGCCTAAATGACATAAACAAATATCAGTGTAGTTGTCATCACAGAAATCTAACCATAGTTTTAAATCAGGGAAAAAAAAACGTTTCCATGTAAAAAAAAAAGAACGTGTGGAATCCAAGGTTATTATAGTTAACGAAAAACTAACAAAATAACGAAAACTAGAATTGAAAAAAACATTTCCGTTAATTGAAATAGAAATAAAAACGAGTTTTTTAAAAAACTTTCGTCTTTGTCAACTTTTTTCATCCGTAAACCTTTTTGGTTGATATGAAATCTATTTCATCTATCTGGTTTTATGACTTAATAAACTTATTGGGGCTGAGACGGATCAGACAAAGGAAATAAAGGAAACATTTATTGTGACTTTATTGAATCTGGACCCAACAAATACCCCATTTCAAAAAAAATAAAATAAAACTAACAATAAAATTAAAACTAACAATAAAACTTAGTGGCAACTTATAAAAACTGAACTAAAACTAAGCATTTTCCAAAAACTAAAAACGAATTAAAACTAGCAAACTCACTCTAAAAACTAACTAAAACTAACTGAATTTGAAAACAAAAATTCACAACGAAATTAAAACTAAAACTAATGAAAAATCCAAAACTATTATAACCTTGGTGGGATCTAAAATAATAAACAGAAGAACAGAGGCTTGACGTGTTTTTTTTGTTTGTTTGTTTGTTTTTTTGGTGTCTGAAACAACATCAGAGTGAGCCCTCGTGTCTGTGTCTCTGTCTTCGGCCACCCCTCGTTCATTGCTCCAGCAGCTTTCTGTCCTTCACGTGTTCATTCATTCGTGTTTTTTCTCCGCGTGGGGACGTGAGAAACACCACGTCACAGCCGGGTGTCCCCGTGGGGCCGTGGGGAGGGTCCCCGGACCGGACCGGACCCACAAACACTCCGTCCGCTCCACTTCTGGACCCCATTTCTCTCTAACTGTCAAACACGTCCGCACCAGACACTTCACCAGCTCACACCTCAGGCATTCTGGGTAATGTAGTCAGTCCGCCATGACAGCTGAGCTCCCTCACACAACACGGCACGTTCCCCTGGAATGAGACAAAACACAGTTATCTTTTCAACTAATTCTTCTCACATTGTGATTATAACCATATTTGGTCAACATGTCAATCAATACATTTACTTATTAATCCAACTAACGGCCAGAACAATGCACTACAATACCCATAGTGACACACAATACTGAACTTGTGTTGAACTTTGCCCTCATTATCATTATCTCAGCTGCTCTCATAATATTTATATTTAGATATGCTGCCATGTCAGAGTCTATTTCTCATAGGATTATATGCTGCACCTTTACCAAATATACCAGTTATGGGTTGTATAATAAAAATTATATACAGTCATGGAAAAAATGATTAGACCTCCTTGTTTTCTTTAATTTCTTGTTCATTTTAATGTCTGGTTCAACTAAAGGTTCATTTGTTTGGACAAATATAATGATAACAACAAAAATATCTGATAAGAGTTTAATTTAGGAGCTGATATCTAGACATTTAACATGGTTTTATTGGAGATGATTTTGGTTATTATCAATAAAACCATGTTAAATGTCTAGATATCTAACAAGGGTGGTTTAATACCTTTTTTTCCACGACTGTATTTTTGGTCATTTTGTGTCTTTTTCAGTCATTTTTACATCTATTTTGGTCGATTTGTATCTATTTGATAATTTTGTGTCATTTTTTGGTCATTTTTGCAACGATTTTTTGTGATTTTGTGTCTTTTGGTTTCCCTGGAATGAGACAAAACAGAGTTATCTTTTCAACTAATTCTTCTCACATTGTGATTATAACCATATTTGGTCAACATGTCAATCAATACATTTACTTATTAATCCAACTAACGGCCAAAACAATGCACTACAATACCCATAGTGACACACAATACTGAACTTCTGTTGAACTTTGCCCTCATTATCATTATCTCAGCTGCTTTCATAATATTTATATTTAGATATGCTGCCATGTCAGAGTCCATTTCTCATAGGATTATATGCTGCACCTTTACCAAACATTAGGGTTTACAGTGCAATATACAGAATAAAGTGTTATAAAATGTAGGCAGTTGTTTTTTTGATTTGTAATGATGTTGATTAACAGTTAATGGTTTGCTAAAAATGATGGATAAACGCTTGAAATAGCTTTATGTGCTTTGAAAAAACAGTTACAGATGTTAGTGATGATTAGCAGTCGAATAATTAGCTAAAGGTGATAGTTTAACAGTTGAAACAGCTAAACATTATGATAAACAGCTAAAATAATAAACTAAACATGATGATAAAAAGTTTATATATTTCGCTAAAGGTGAAATAGTTAGCTAAATGTGATGATAAACAGTTAAAATAGTTAGTTAAACTGATGAAATACATTTCTTAAAGTGATATTGTGATCTAACTATAGTTAACTATTGTTTATTTCAACTGTTAATTAGTCAGGTAACAATTAACAGTTGAAATATTTAGCTTAGCTAAACTTGATGATAAACTGTTGAGATAATTAGCTAAATGTGATGATAAACTTTAAAATAGTTGGTTAAACATGGCGATAAACAGTCAATAAATTAGCGTAAGGTAATTATTTATGAGTTGAAACA
Organism: Centropristis striata; assembly: GCF_030273125.1. Lineage (NCBI taxonomy): Eukaryota > Metazoa > Chordata > Actinopteri > Perciformes > Serranidae > Centropristis > Centropristis striata. Next base: position 34,122,370 of record NC_081536.1, read on the forward strand.
ATAAATGTGATGATAAACAGTTATAATAATTAGCTGAACTTCATGTAACTTGATGTAAGTTAAGTTAGCTTACTGTAATTACCTAGTTAGCTATAGTTAGCATACTTTAGTTAGCTAACAACTGTAGTGAGCTAGTTAGCTATAGTTACTGTCATTAGCTAAGTACAGTTAGCTCACCGTAGTTACCTAGTTAGCTATAGTTAGCATACTGTAGTTAGCTAACAACTGTAGTTAGCTATAGTTAGCTAACTATGGTTAGCTTACTGTAATTACCTAGTTTGTTATAGTTAGCATACTGTAGTTAGCTAACAACTGTATTTAGCTAGTTAGCTATAGTTACTGTCATTAGCTAAGTACAGTTAGCTCACCGTAGTTACCTAGTTAGCTATAGTTAGCATACTGTAGTTAGCTAACAACTGTAGTTAGCTATAGTTAGCTAACTATGGTTAGCTTACTGTAATTACCTAGTTAGTTATAGTTAGCATACTGTAGTTAGCTAACAACTGTATTTAGCTAGTTAGCTATAGTTACTGTCATTAGCTAAGTACAGTTAGCTCACCGTAGTTACCTAGTTAGCTATAGTTAGCATACTGTAGTTAGCTAACAACTGTAGTTAGCTATAGTTAGCTAACTAGGGTTAGCTTACTGTAGTTAGCAGTTAGCTAAAGAACAAACAGATGAAATAGCTATGAGTGGCTAATGACAGTTAGCTGAAAGTGATGGATCAACAATTTAAATATGTTGCTAAAGTGATGATAAAGTTGAAACAATGAGCTAAAGAAAGACAACTGAAACAGTTCAAAGTCGTGGATAAGGTGAAAGTAATGGATTAACAATTCAGCAAGTTAAGCTAAAACACGTTAGCTTAAAGTAGAACATTGAAATAGTTAGCTAAAAGTTTACACAATTGAAAGAAGTGGAAGATAAATTGTTGAAATCATTCGTTAAATGTGATGTGGCTGAAATAGTTTAGTTTAGTTTAGTTAAATAGTTAACTATAAGTGAAGATAAAGTGACGTAGTTAACTTAAAGTTATGGATTGTATAATAAAAATTATATACAGTCATGGAAAAAATGATTAGACCTCCTTGTTTTCTTCAGTTTCTTGTTCATTTTAATGTCTGGTTCAACTAAAGGTTCATTTGTTTGGACAAATATAATGATAACAACAAAAATAGCTCATACGAGTTTATTTTGAAAGTTGATATCTAGACATTTCCCATGGCTTTCTTGATGATGATTTTGGTTATTATCAATAAAACCATGTTAAATGTCTAGATATCAACTCTTCTGTTCGTTGTTATCATTATATTCGTCCAAACAAATTAACCTTTAGTTATACCAGCCATTAAAATTAACAACAAATTGAAGAAAACAAGGGTGGTTTAATACTTTTTTTTCCCACGACTGTATTTTTGGTCATTTTGTGTCTTTGTCAGTCATTTTTACATCTATTTTTGGTCGATTTGTATCTATTTGATAATTTTGTGTCATTTTTTTGGTCATTTTCGCAACGATTTTTTGTCATTTTGTGTCTTTTTTTGGTTATTTTTACATCTATTTTTTGTCATTTCGTGTCTTTTTTTGTCATTTTTACATCTACAATCATGGAAGCATTCTTTATAATAACCAACATCATGATCAATAAAACCATGTTAAATGTCTAGATATCAGCTCTTAAATTAAACTCTTACCAGATATTTTTGTTGTTATCATTATATTTGTCCAAACAAACAAATGAACCTTTAGTTGAACCAGACATTAAAATGAACCAGAAACTGAAGAAAAAGGCTGGTGTAATACTTTTTTCCATGACTGTATAAAATAGAGACATACTTGTGGTATTAATAGTAAACTAAGTGATGGATACTGTTGAATTTTTTCACTAAAAGTATGAATACAGACTTGATCAAGCCACTTAGACATTGGCGGTTGTGTTACATAAGGATATTAATGTTAATAGAGGCGTGCCAACAGACACTCTGGGGTTTAAAGGACCAGAAGTGGACCAGATTCTATCTTTATCATCACAGTGACCAATAAACTCTTCACATATCTGGGGTCAAAAAGTCACAAGGCTGCTTTTCCCTCATACGTGACGGATCCAGCTGGAAGGTCAGGAAACTCAAACTCTAGTTGTTTTTGCTTTTTTTGTTTCAGTCTGATTTTTGTTCCTTGTGGGTAAGAAACACACTTTAAACCCCGCGAGCTCAACAGTGAGTCAGCAGCGTGACTCATCTGTTGTGGCATCCGTGTTTGGCATTTCATTCAGAAGGCGTAGGACGTTAATATGGACGTCTTTCTACTGGGAAACACCCACCCACACACACACACACACACACACACACACACACAGATGACAGCCTGCTTTATGGAAATTCAACCTGATAAAGAGAGATTTGTTTGGTGGAATTTGTCGGCCTATTAAAAGATTTATTTGTGTTTATTAGTGCGATCAAAGCGGACAGAAACAGGAAGCAGTGGGAGGGAGAGGACTGATGTGAGACAGGCAGACAGACAGGCAGGCAGGCAGGCAGGCAGACAGACAGACAGACAGACAGACAGACAGACAGACGAGCAGGCAGGCAGGCAGGCAGGCAGGCAGACAGACAGACAGACAGACAGACAAGCAGGCAGGCAGGCAGGCAGGCAGGCAGGCAGGCAGACAGACAGAGAGACAGACAGACAGACAGACAAGCAGGCAGGCAGGCAGGCAGGCAGGCAGGCAGACAGACAGACAGACAGACAGACAGACAGACAGACAGACAAGCAGGCAGGCAGGCAGGCAGGCAGACAGACAGACAGACAGACAAGCAGGCAGGCAGGCAGGCAGGCAGGCAGACAGACAGACAGACAGACAGACAGACAGACAAGCAGGCAGGCAGGCAGGCAGGCAGACAGACAGACAGACAGACAGACAAGCAGGCAGGCAGGCAGGCAGGCAGGCAGGCAGACAGTCAGGCAGGCAGGCAGGCAGGCAGACAGTCAGGCAGACAGACAAGCAGGCAGGCAGGTAGACAGACAGACAGACAGGCAGACAGGCAGACAGACAGACAGACAGGCAGGCAGGCAGGCAGGCAGGCAGGCAGACAGACAGACAGACAGACAAGCAGGCAGGCAGGCAGGCAGGCAGGCAGGCAGACAGACAGACAGACAGACAGACAAGCAGGCAGGCAGGCAGGCAGGCAGACAGACAGACAGACAGACAGACAGACAGACAAGCAGGCAGGCAGGCAGGCAGGCAGACAGACAGACAGACAGACAGACAGACAGACAGACAGACAAGCAGGCAGGCAGGCAGGCAGGCAGGCAGGCAGGCAGGCAGGTAGACAGACAGACAGACAGGCAGACAGGCAGACAGACAGACAGACAGGCAGGCAGGCAGGCAGGCAGGCAGACAGACAGACAGACAAGCAGGCTCCTCAGATCCAAGTGACTTCTAGGTTTTGTCCCCAGAGGACGAGGAGGCAGGACTCTTCTGAGACGCACTGACACTAAGTGGGAAAGTGTGCAGTGGTCACATTCCAAATACAAACAAACTCAGGAACTAGGAGACAAAGTGAGGGACTAGGAGACAAAGTGAGGGACTAGGAGACAAAGTGAGGGACTAAGAGACAAAGTGAGGGACTAGGAGACAAAGTGAGGGACTAGGAGACAAAGTGAGGAACTAGGAGACAAAGTGAGGGACTAGGAGACAAAGAGAGGGACTAGGAGACAAAGTGAGGAACTAGGAGACAAAGTGAGGGACTAGGAGACAAAGTGAGGAACTAGGAAACAAAGTGAGGAACTAGGAGATAAAGTGAGGAACTAGGAGACAAAGTGAGGGACTAGGAGACAAAGTGAGGGACTAGGAGACAAAGTGAGGGACTAAGAGACAAAGTGAGGAACTAGGAGACAAAGTGAGGGACTAGGAGACAAAGTGAGGAACTAGGAGACAAAGTGAGGGACTAGGAGACAAAGTGAGGAACTAGGAGACAAAGTGAGGAACTAGGAGACAAAGTGAGGGACTAGGAGACAAGTGAGGGACTAGGAGACAAAGTGAGGGACTAGGAGACAAAGTGAGGAACTAGGAGACAAAGTGAGGGACTAGGAGACAAAGTGAGGAACTAGGAGACAAAGTGAGGAACTAGGAGACAAAGTGAGGGACTAGGAGACAAAGTGAGGGACTAGGAGACAAGTGAGGGACTAGGAGACAAAGTGAGGGACTAGGAGACAAAGTGAGGGACTAGGAGACAAAGTGAGGGACTAGGAGACGAATTAGACAACTGAGAGGCTGATCTGAGAAGAACTGACACAAAGTGTAAAAGTGTTTTTGTCGGAATTTCAAATATGAACATATTCAGGTCCTCGCCTCCTATTTTATTACTTTTGGGGCTTTTCAGGAATATGTTGCTGCATAAAAATGAGAATAAGTGTCGACAATATCAATCTACAATAAACTATAACGTGTGACAAAGTGAAGGACTAGGAGACAAACTAGAGACTTGAACGTTTAACAGTTTCAACATCCAGTTTTCAATTGAATAAATGTCAAAAATGCTTCAGCAGATGATCTGTTTCCTCAGGACGGTGTCCCGACTCCTTGTTGGACTGACTCACTAGATTTGAGGGATTTCTAGCACGTACAACATGTTTCAGTGTGAACAGAGCTGGATCTGAATCAGGATGTGGTGTTTCCTTCTGCCCACTGAGTCACCAGGAAGCTCCCAACTTTCTTTTTTATTTTATTATTACCCACAATATTAAAAGTTAATATATAAACTTGTAGTGATCATAAGGACACAAAGCAGCTCTTGGTCTGTGGAGATGTCACTGCTCCCACACAGCTTCTCCTTCAGTCCACAAGCTGCAAGAAATCAGCCTGACACCCACCTACTCACAATGTGACACGCACGCCTGGGAGTGTGTGTGTGCAAGTGTGTGTGTGTGTGTGTGTGTGTGACGTGGCAGTTCTCCTGAAGCAACATGTTGTGTTTAGTGATCAGTAGGAAGTGAGGGTGGCCTGAAAATAGACGGCGTGATTCAGAGCACGGACGCTTTTAGACCTGATGTCGAGCCAAACTGTGGAAGCCCTGCGTAGGTCGTCCTCCAAATCAAATAAACAGGATGAATTATTGTGCTGCTAAGAGCCTCTCGGGCCAAACACACACTCACAGCTACACACACACACACACACACACACACTCACAGCCTTGTATATTTATGTGCGACAGTAAACAGCAGACGGTGTGTATGTTGTGTGTAGACTCTGGAGGTTTGCTGTCGTGTTCGTCCTTATGTCACTCTGATGTCAAATCTGTTATGAAACTAAAGTGAGGTGCACATATGCACGATTAAAAAACAGGTTTTTCTTGCAAGTGTAAGTGACGACGGAAATAAAAATCCACATTCTGTTCAAGAAGACGGAGGCAGCAGATGAAGTTTGTTCTCATCACCTTTCAGTCAGCTCCTCCTGGTGAGGATTCCTTCTGTGTTTTACTCCGACTCCTCTTCAAAACAAACTAAACTGCAGATTAATATCTGTTTCACACCATGCATGATTCTCTTACAAACAATTTGCACATAAAATGTAAGAAAGTAAGTAAAGTGTATTTATAGAGCACTATATATCACTATATTTCAGATAAAATCATAAAGTGCTTTACAGAAAAAAGGGGAACATAAGACAATTAAAACACAATGAAACATAACATTACTAAATAATATGTACAATGCAAGTTCGTCATTCAAATAGCTGTCTAAAAAGATAAGACTTAGAGTGATTTTTTAAAGAGTCCACAAATGTAAGTTTGATGAAGGACCTGAAGCCTGAAGGGAGGAACCTTTAAGAGACATTAACCAGCAGTTAAACATTTTTAGATTTTAATATAGCTGCATGTAATTTTTTCAACAAAAAAACTAACAATTTCTATAGCTCTTAAAATGTGTCAGGAGGCAACATTTAATTAGTCAAATAAAGAAAAGGGTTGGAAAAAGTGTTCAGATCCTTTTTTTCAGTAAAAGTGCTGATACTACAGAGTGAAATTACCACAAATACTACAAGTAAAAGTTCTGTTTTTATTCATACTCCTCTCCAAAACAAACAAAAATGCAGATAAAAAGCTGTTTCACATCATGCATGGATTCTCGTACGAACCATTTGCACAGAAATTTATAAATTTGATGAAGGACCTGAAGCCTCCAGGCTGAGGAAGAACCTTTAAGAGACATTAACCAGCAGTTAAACATTTTTATATTTTAGTATAGCTGCATGTTATTTTTTCAACAACAAAAAATATTTCTATAGCTCTTAAAATGTGCCAGGAGGCAGCATTTAATTTGTCAAAAAAAGAAAAGTGGTGGAAAAAGTGTTCAGATCCTTTACTTCAGTAAAAGCGCTAATACAAAACCTGTGAAATTACTCCACTACAAGTAAAAGTAATGTTTTTACTGCAACGCCTCTCCCAAACAAACAAAACTGCAGATTAAGAAGATTATGCATGAATTCTTCTACGAACAATTTGCACAGAAATGTGAGTTTGATGAAGGACCTGAAGCCTCCAGGCCACAAACACTGAGGAGGAACCTTTAAGAGACATTAACCAGCAGCTAAACATTTTTATATTTTAGTATAGCTGCACGTAATTTTTTCAACTAATAAAAATACATTTTTCTATAGCTCTTAAAATGTGTCAGTAGGCAATATTTCATTTGTCAAAAGAAAGAACAGGGGTGAAAGTGTTCAGATCCTTTACTTCAGTAAAAGTGCTAATACAAAAACTGTGAAATTACTCCACTACAAGTAAAAGTCCTGCATTCAGAACTTAAGTAAAGTACAAATGTCATATATGTCAAATGTTATATATATATATATTTATATATATGTGTGTATATATGTGTATATATGTGTGTATATGTATGTTTGTATATGTATATATATGTCTACTTGCACTAATGTACAGTTAGATCTGCATTTATTTGTTTTTATTTATTTATTATATAATATATACCTATATATACTGCATTTTTATACAATTCATTCCTGTATATATTGCAATATGATTCACAATTACTGCTTAATGCACTTCTGGTTAGATGCTATCTGCATTTCGTTGCTTTGTACTTGTGACATGTGCAATGACAATAAAGTTGAATCTAATCTAATCTAATCTTGAAAAGATATGATCAAAATGACTCAAAATGTAGTGGAGTACAAGTATAAAATTACATAAAATGGAAATATTCAAGTAAAAGTAGCTCAGAATCATACAGTACTTGAGTAAATGTACTTAGTTATATTCCACCACTGGTTAAATAATGTTCTAACTGTTGTCTCTGCATGGCACGTAGCTCTTAATACTACGATACCCAAGAGTCTTAATTTTCGAATTAAAGGACAGAAAATGGGTTTTAAAAACAGCAAGAATAAACTTAGTCGAAGCGCTGAGACTTGCTCCAGGCTGCAGCTTGGAGGCGTGAGGTCTGAGCTCTCTGTTTCTGTTTCTGATGAAAGAAGCTTCTCCCATGGCGATCACGGTTAAATACAATTTGCTGGTCAAAGGGATCGTGGGAAATTAAGACTGATTATATCGAAACATGCCAGATCTTCCAGTCTCAGTTGGAGTTCACAGAACTTTCCATTTCTGACCAATTAGTCACAAAACCCACAAATACAACATGTTATACTGTTTAGCTGGTTTGTAATGAATTATTTTAGACGAAGTCCCTTCGCTTACGGTTGACCCCATGTGACCTTTTGGAGAAAAAATGTGTCCAGTAGTCAACGGCCGAGGATTTTATATCCTATTAGATGTGGGCCATCAATTTTCACATATGATCTTTGTCCATTTAAAAGAGAATTTTGCAATTTTTGAATTGTTTGTCCCATTCAGTTTCAGCTCAGTGAACTACAGCTCTCGTCTCCAACGATATACATCACGCCATTGATTTTTATGTTATTTTACCCGGGAAGGGAAAGAACAAGCAGACCTTTAGCTCATGTGTCCTTATTCTAGTTCGAAACACTCAGAGAGAGAGCATTAAGGCTTGAGACAGCAGAGATACTTGCTGTTGAACCACCTTGTGCCCAGGGCAGTTTGAGGGCCATTTTAGACCCGCTGCCTCATCTGTACGTTATCATCATATTTGTCCAAACAAATGTTTAGTGAATTCGGGTAATGTGGGACACTTGTTGCAATTTTGACGATTGGTAGACCAATAGTAAAGGTTTTGATGACTATATTAACTTTAAGCAGGAAATAAACCAGCCAAACCTTAAAGGAATTGTTCGGAATTTTGGACATAGGACCTCATTTCCAACTTAGCCGGTGTGATATAGGTCGGTGGAGACCGTTTTCAGCACATTTTATGCAGTTCTTATAGTTGCACAAGTCACTGTTGCTAAACTGGTGTTGAGCTAGCGCACGTCAATAGTAACATCCAGCCTGTCACTAAAAACAGCTTTACCTGCTCCGCAGAACACCCGAGACAAATGCATTATAACGTCGGACTATCCATGTACATGTCTGTGTTGATAGAATAATTTTAGAAATTAAACCAACCTTGCATTTTCAATGTTAAAACATTTTGAGGGACTAGTTTCTCAGCAGCAGCGGAATTTTACTTTGTGGGTTAGTAGTAGTGCGTCAAAACGAAACCAGAAGAGCCCTCCAGTCGTGACAGCTAGTAGCTAGTAGCTATAAGACAGTAGTAGTTTTGATAACACAAACTCATCTTCGTCGTCCTCAAACTCCGAAATCTCAGCATGGCTGCCAGCGGCCATAGTGTCCTGCTATCCTGTCTCCGCTATGACAGCACCTCAATAAACTCGCATGATTGTCAGCGAAACCGAAACCGTCTTCCACTGTAGCCTCACTAGCCTGGAGATAATATCACTCCGCCGCTGCCGTAACCTAAGCAACAACAGGGAACAAAGTATAAGCTATTCCAATGCTATGCAAGGTTGGTTTAATTTCTAAAATGATTCTATCAACACAGACATGTACATGGATAGTCCGACGTTATAATGCATTTGTCTCGGGTGTTCTGCGGAGCAGGTAAAGCTGTTTTTAGTGACAGGCTGGATGTTACTATTGACGTGCGCTAGCTCAACACCAGTTTAGCAACAGTGACTTGTGCAACTATAAGGACTGCATAAAATGTGCTGAAAACGGTCTCCACCGACCTATATCACACCGGCTAAGTTGGAAATGAGGTCCTATGTCCAAAATTCCGAACTATTCCTTTAAGTGTCCCACATTACCCGAATCCACCCTACCTTTAGTTGTACCAGACATTAAAATGAACAAGAAACTGAAGAAAACAATGCTGGACTAATACTTTTTTCCATGACTGTATTTTTGGTCATTTTGTGTCTTTTTAAAAAAAAAAAAAATTTACATCTATTTTTGGTCAATTTGTTTCTTTTTCGATAATTCTGTGTCTTTTTTTGTTGTTGTCATTTTTGCATCTATTTCTTGTCATTTTCACTATGTTATTTGACTTATTTTTATTGCATTTTCTTTTTGTTTAAAGGTACATTTGTTTGGACAAATATAATGATAACAACAATAGTTCATGAGAGTTTAATTTAAGAGCTGATATCTAGACATTTAATATGTTTTTCATTATCAAGTAAACCATGGAAAATGTCCATGACTGTATATCAGACGCCTCATATTATGGATCCCATCAGGCCGACAGCAGCTAAATGTCTTCTTCCTCCTGTTTTCTGCTTGTTTCTCCTGATAACCGCTGTGTCGTGCTGA